>NC_046372.1:34539094-34839094 GCF_011125445.2 Fundulus heteroclitus
CTGCTAGAAGAGGATATCAGTATCTCCATGAAATTTTTCAGCGTGGGAAGCTCGAAAGTGCTCTAAAATTTCAGGTAAACGGATGGGCTGACTGTGGACTTCAGAAAACCACGTAGAACCAATACATTGCATTGACGCAGTGACTCTTGCAAAGGAAGGCCCAACCAAGAAATGAAGTGCATAGATATATAGATATAAGCATACTTTTCAGAAGCCTAACATTTCTGGTTAAAGTGTTCCCTCTCTATTGATCCTATGTATCTTCTAATCATCTGAGACACTGAATTCTATTTTTTTCCTCAAGCCATTAACATACAAATGAACAAATAAATAAAGACTTGAAAATATCTCAGTCTGTGTTACTGTGTAATGAATCCATTTAAGTTTTACTTTCTGATGAGTGAAAAAAATACATAACGTTTTTTTAGGACATGCTACACACACACAACTCAGATAGATAGATAGATGATAGATAAATAGATAGATAGAATAGATAGATAGAATAGTAGATAGATTAGATAGATAGATAATAGATAGATAGATAGATAGACGTGTAATTAAAGAAGAGATTAAGCAAATATTGTCTTTAATATACATATATGTATATTAAAGAAAAAATATATAATGTTCACTGTTTAATGTAGCATCTACCTAATGTTTTTTAATATTGCGTATTGATGACGTTCTACAGCTGCGCATGCGCACAAGTCGCAATTCCGTGACTCGTCAACGCGGGAAGCTCCTGGTACAACAACACCTCCATGATTTCTTCGACTAACGTGTTGTAGAAAGCTGGAGTCTCTCTGTTGCAGCTCAGGGTTTGTTTTTTTACTCCGCTTTAACTCTCGTAGCTTCTGAGGGAAAATGAGGGGGAAAACATGGCCGTCCACCGTTTATTATTCGTAGCTCTCCCTGCCGTTAAAGCGCCGCCGGTAAAGTGTAACGACTTCCCGAAAAGCTGAAGAAGAAAAATGCCAGCTCGGATATTGTGTCCCACGATCCTCCCAGCGGCAAAGTGAGGTACTCCCGGTTTTCGCCACGGATGATGACGGCTACATTGATTTACAGGTGAGACACGCAGGACTTGGTGAGATTCACCCCCTGATCTCTATTTTAGTCACTGGGTTGCTGATTGGCCGTCGCTGTGAAGCCACCAGCCGCCATATTGGTACTCCCTATTTTCCCCCAGAACTAGGGAATATGTGCGCTACAGCCGAACGAAAAACGATGATTTCTCATGTTCAGGGGGGGCTTAAGACTTTTTAAAATGTCAAATGGCATATACTTTTATGCTGTCTGTGCATTAGCCTTTAAATCTGCATAGATTTACAAAAGAGCTAAATTAATGAAGCAATTTAAGCACTCACAGAGTTTCTCTGTTCTGCACTAGAGAAAATCACAAATTTGCAAAATACACACTCAAGTGTACATGTCTATACATTACATACACAGCGTGTGTCTGCACACATAATAACTAATAATAATAATAATAATAATAATAATAATAATAATAATAATAATAAATAAAAATTGCAAGTAGTAGTACAGTAACACAAATTACCAAAAATATCTTCAATGATGTAATGATATACAGAGTTGCGGTTCTTGTTGAGAATTTGCACGTACTTGATACTGTTTAAGTACATCCACTGACTGTAAAATTACCTATGAAAAACGTCTTCCCACAGAAAAACTGCTTGTTGTTGCAGCCAAATGCTATGGGCTTCTGTTGAGAATAGGGTAGCAAGATGGGGGCCAGTGACTTCAGTATTTCGGGCCAATCAGCACTCCAGTGAATAAATAGAGATCAGTGGATTCACCTCCTCTCTGTTGTTGGGATAGTTCCACTTTCATCTGTCCTCCTTCCGGTCACATTATAGGTTGTTGTAGTTCAATCTCACTGAAATTTCAGACAAATAATTTATACGTTTAAGAGCAGATTGTGAACCGAAAGAACAAAACTTGGGCACCTGAGCCTTTGAAAAATTTTATTTTGTTTTTTTACTAGCACATGCAAGGGTTGTTTCTCTGGTAAAAGTACAGCTGTGTGACAAAGTAAGGCTTTCATTACAGATTTTCCTGAAATGCAGCGTCTTTTAAAACGCCTTGAGGGATTAAAAACAGCTCACTCTGCTCTCTGTGTGTTTGAGTTGGTTACATGACAAAACAAAGGTAAAAGCTGACCAGCTGCCACGCGTCAGAGCTTGAACTGGTGCGCCACTGTTTATATTCCTGACAGAACTCTGTTGGTTCCCATGCATGTCCGCCACTCGTCACTGAGAGAACACACTGCTTTGTTTGCATCCACCTTAAAATCTTAAAGAACATTTGCTGTATAATTGATTTTCAAACTGTATCATAAAACACACTGTGAAGTAGAAATTGCTGTATTTTTCTCTTTCTCTCAAATTTGTGGTCTCAACTCGTCCCTTGTGCATGTTGGAAAGCTTTCGACGAGGCTACCAGCTTCGTCGAAAGCTTTCCTTTGGACTGGAATGACGGCAGTGATGGGTTTCTACAGTAGCTGAACTGGTTGGATTGGGTCTGATTAAAAATCCCAGAGGCAGCGGTGTGATGCAGCAGTTCTGGAGGAAGCATGGCTGGGACCTGAAAGTCATCTCAACAGAAACCCATGATATGGGTTTTTCTGACACCTTGGATTAAAATATTCTCTCAACATCTTAGATGATGGAATCTGGCCAATGATGTGTGATCTGGTCTCTGATCATTCATAAAATCCATGAAGTGTCCTCCTGATTCAGCCTACTGCCCACCCCGACCCCTTAGATCAGCTGATCCGCTGCTACTGACAGTCCCTAAACTAGCCTGAAGCTCAATCAGACAGGCCCCTCTTTCCTGTTTTTAAAATCTCTTTTAAAACTGACTTTTTTTAAAATACTCTTGCCATGAACCTGGTTTTTAGCTTTCGATGTTGTGTGGTGTGTGTGTGTATGTTTTTAACTTGTTTTTTTAAAACCTTTCTTGTTTTAATGTACAGCACTTTGGTCACCCATGTGGTTTTTAAAATGTGTTTTAGAAATAAAGCTGATGGATTGATTGATTGACATAATATGGCATGCAGAGTGAGGTTAAAATCTGACACGCTGCTACTGCTATTCCTTTTCCTGGCCAGGTTTCTGTTTCCAGACGATTCCTGTCTGTCTCTGGGCGTTGCGTCAAACTTGAACGACTTCATGTGTGACAGAAAAGATTTTAATCGACACAGTTTTTCTTCCTCTACAGTTCAAAAGGAGCCCACCCAAGGTCCCGTACAAAGCAATCGCCCTCGCCTCGGTGCTCTTTCTCATCGGCTCCATCTTAATCGTCATCGGCTCTCTTCTGTTGGCTGGATACTTTGGAGTTACCGTGAGTACTTTTTTTTTTTTTTAAAGCAGACTTTTTTTTGTGGTATGTTTGTACAGAATGTAACAAGCAATATTTTAAATTAAAAAAAAATGTACTACATGTTCCAGAATTCTGACCGAACAGTGCCTGTCCTGATCATCGGCATCATCGTCTTCCTGCCTGGTATTTACCACTTACGGATAGCTTACTACGCATCAAAGGGCTATCCAGGGTACTCCTATGATGACATCCCTGACTTTGATGACTGAAACGCACCAAAGCTTTAGCTGCAGCCTTGTTGCCCTCGCATGCACTCATGTATCGCTTGTACTGAATTTATAATAGCTAAAAACAGCCTAAGGATGAATAATTTTTGTAAATCGGTGTTCTTTGTGTAGGTGTTATGTCTAGTTAGTATGTGGACGTCTTTGTCTATCTTAATAAATTATTAAAACAATCCTTTATTCATTTGCTTAATGTCTTTTTTTCATGACTCAAGTGGACTACCTTTTTAGTGTAAATGATATTTAACTTTCAACCAACATTGTTCTAAAAGTTTGTGTCAAATCGGTAGCTTTTATAAAGCATGAAGTGATCTATCATCATACAATCAGGGGAAGTAGTTTGGCCTGTAATATGCTTATGTGTGTATATTTCAGAAATTAGTTTCTCACACTGATTCTTCCTGTGTATCAGCTAAAGCCTACCTAATTTCCAGATTTGTTCTTTTTTTTTTTTTTCTTGGAGGATTTCATGTGATTAATTCGGATCCTTTGATCTCCATATGGTGCACCTGGTCCCTCTGAGTCAGCATTATCAAACAGGGAGCTACTAAAGCAATTACAAGCCTTCCCCCCCCCCCCCCGTCTGATCTCTGCTTTCAGCTTGTAAATATCCATGATTTTGAGGCAACCTGACAAAAGACCAACCCCATTTTGCACCGCAGGACATCAAAATCGTGTAAGGACGTTGCTGGTAAAGGGTGAACTTTTCTAATCCTATCAGATGCGAGGCAGCCTGCTGCTCTCCAAAGGGATAATTCAAGGATGCACCCTTGCTATTAATTGCAACCCCTTGATCAATTACCGACCCCAGCATACCTGGTATTAGTAGGATCGGATTATGCGCCGTAAATCAGCTCAGGAACTTTTTATTCCGACGAAAAGGCTGTTTTTATTCTCATTGACCACTCACAGCATCTCTTAAGGAAAGCAAGAAGCACACTGTCTAATCAGCCACAATTACAGTAGGCCTGGAAACTAAAATAAGATGGAGGCAAGAAGATTTTGGAAGCTTGAATTTAAAAACCAAAGAGTGAACAGCGGTTATGACTGAATTTTATTTAATTGTAGTTTTTTCCTTGTTTTTTTTTGTTTCGTTTTTAACACGTGTTCAGTTAGAAAAAAAAAAAGTTTTTGTAACAATAGGATAGTAAAGCTTTCATCATTTCATAATTTTTGCATTTTCTCACAACACCATTCAGCACCAAAGAGGATAAATAACATGGAAATCCTCCTTTACCGTCTGTTTTGTGCAATATTAGAACTGGTTGGTTTACCAAGGATATTTTGGTTATCCAGCTCATGTTTGGACTGCAGAGAGCTCGGCTTGGCTAATCTCGTTAAAGACCACTTGAGAAATAAGTATGATGGATGTACAATAACTTTGAAACTGGATTAAATAAAAAGTGAGTTGAAAAAAGAAATAACTGAGGTTATTTAGCAATTTGTTGCAAAACGGGTATAAAGGTGTGCTGCAATTTTGAGTTGGCAGTGCTCTTTTTTCACTCAAAAATCAGTCTCTCCAATATATTGATCAATTGATCCGTTGTCTTTACCTGTTATCCACGCAGTTTGGCATAGTATCTATCTGCAGTTATTACAATGTTTATGTTGCCTGTTTTTAAAATTCTCATCACTTTGTTTTATTTAAAGATTGGTAATAGTGTTGTTTCAACATCAGAATCACAATTGTAATTTTATTTCATTTGATTGATCTTTTCCTTATGTTTATTTAAATACCCTTATGTTCTTTATTTAGCTATTTTTTGTAAATAGTAACAGGCTGGAAACATAAAAATGATTGCCTGTAGTGACAAAATCAGAATCCATTATTTTATATTTTCATCTACACTCCTATCATTATATTACTCAAGTGTCGTACTGTGTTACAGCGCAGAAATTCAAGAATGCAACCAGGTTTTCTTACTTTCTTTTATTCATTTTTAATGGCTTTTGCCTGTCTTTGTTATTTCGTAATTTCTTATTAGGCTGGAAATATACATTTTTGCCTGCTCTGCTAAAAAAATTTAAATTCTTCCATTTGCCTATTCATTCATACATGTTCCAAATTTTGGTTTTACCATTCTAACTCTTTCACACTTGGTATAAATTATCTTAATGTCGGGTTTGTTCTTGTCACAGAATCGTTGAATAATAATAAATTACCACTGAATTGCGTCCAATCATCCAATCCTTTGATACACAAGTTATTTGGCGTGTTTACTCGGCGGGGATGTTTCTGGTACATTACCGCCACCTAGTGGTGGAGTTCCCGGCTCCTGATTGGCTACTTTAAATGTAACGTAAACGCCTCAATGAGGGGACCTGTTTCTCATTCACTTAACCATCTTCAACATATGTCTTATTACTGCAGAGCTTCAAAAGTGAATGTAAGGTAAGACAATAAAAAAAAAACAGTTTGTAAATGTTTGGTTTGTGTCACAGCAAACAAAATGTGAAACTACACAATGTTAGCCGGACTCAGAATAACCGAAGCATATTTAGCCAATAGCTGGTTTAGCTGGAGTGACCAAAGTTCCCCTTTTGCCCGGACGTGTCCGCTTTCTTTGCCGGGCATCTGGGGATGGATTCATAGATTAATGAAAATGTCCGGTTTCCATCGTTTTTTTTCAACGGGACGATGCGTGGAATAGGACATCCTGTCCTTAGTGGGACGTTCTCCCGAGCTGCCGGGTGGTTTCCGGTACGACAGCCGGGCTTCCCCCCATAGGTCCTCCGCTCAGAGGCGGAGCAGCGGGGCAGCAGTAGAGGGTGTTTCACCTTTCATGCTGCATATTGTTCTAAAAAAACTATTTAATATATCTCAAAATAAGCTGATACTTGGGTCAAAACGTACTCAGAGCTGCTTTTACTGTATTCTTTGACCGACCCCTGCTTCAAATGCTCTACGTACAATCCTACAGGTCCTCAAAAAAGCCTCCATCTCTGGACTAAATGAGGATATACCTGTCGCTGACACCTGGACAGGTAAAACTAGGTGTTGGCCAGTCTGAGGACATCACAGGACCCTTGCTGGACTCACCCAGATCACATCCAGCACCCGACTATCAGCAGAGGTCGTTTTTATTTAGAAAATAATTACTACGTCTCGCCAGCTTCAATTATTTTATAATTTTTTCTTTTAATATATATATATATATATATATATCTATATATATATATATATAAGAAGGTCCTGGGTTCGAGTACACCCCTGGGTCTATCTGCATGGAGTTTGCATGTTTCTCCCTGTGCATGCGTGGGTCCTCTCCGGGTACTCCGGCTTCCTCCCCACACTCCAAAAACATGACTGTTAGGTTAATTGGCTTAGGTGTGAATGGTTGTTTGTCCTGTTTGTCTCTCTGTGTTGCCCTGCGACAGACTGGCGACTTGTCCAGGGTGTACCCCGCCTCTCGCCCAGTGAACGCTGGAGATAGGCACCAGCAACCCCCGCGACCCGCAGAGGGATTAAGCGGGGGGGAGAATGGATGGATTATATATATATATACACACATATCTATCTATCTATCTATCTATCTATCTATCTATCTATCTATCTATCTATCTATCTATCTATCTATATACACACATATCTATCTATCTATCTATCTATCTATCTATATCTATCTATCTATCTACTATCTATCTATCTATCTATCTATCTATCTATCTATCTATCTATCTATCTATCTATCTATCTATCTATCTATCTATCTATCTATATATATATATATATATATATAATATATAATTATATATATATATATATATATATATATTATAATGGTGGACAAGTTAATTAAGTATTTATTATTATTATTACTATCATTATTATTATTGTGCAATTGTTTAAAAATGTATTTGCCTGATAGCATTTCAGTAGTAAAGATTACTTATCGTGACCGTAAACGCTGTAATATGTGATAGTAAAACATGAAATAAGAACAGCTTAATCACAGGAAGCTGTGATAGTGTCATAATTTATTAATAGTTGTGGAATGCTTCATTGATAAGGACCGCAGCCCCTGGGGGGGGGGGACACACACACTGTTTACATCTGTAAGAAAGGCGTCAGATGGCGCCTTGTTTTCCTTTTGTTACAGTCAGTCTCCAGCTTCTCACAGCGAAAGGCGCTTTTGTTTGAGGCGCTAAAGCGTCAGCTGCGGCAAGTTCCTCAGCAACTGAGGGATGATTGACGGAAGTAGATTTTTGTTCTTTCAAAGTTAAAGCATTCTATTATCATGCAGGAAAAAGGAGCCATGTGCTTTTATTGGAACTCTGTTTGTGACTACGGATAAATTTGACTTTAAACATACTTTGGTGGCGGTAGACCTTTATTTTATAAATGAAAATTAGATGCTGCTAAGTTAAAGGTAGGCAAAAAAATATGTCCCCTCTAATCATCTGTAAAAACATAGTCCATAAAGATAAAAACGTGTTTTAGAGCAGATGTGTCCAAAGTGTGGCCATTTGTGACCTTTTTATTTATTTTTATTTTTTTTTTGCGTGGCACCTGGACCACAACTCAACTGTACACCAAATTTGGTAGTTGATCTAGATACCCTTTTTATTTTTAAAATGGGGTAAAAATCTTACTGGGGCCAGGCCCTTCATAAGAGATGCAGACAAGCGCATTTTTGCTAGGAATTTAATTTCAACGTAAATAAGATCGCAAACTCCAATAATTTTACCAGAGAGCACCAGCTCTCTGGTAAAGCTTTGCCTCTGGGACGTCAGGATTAGGTCCGTCAGACACCAACAGGTTTTCAGTTTGACATCAGCTTAAGCCCTCTGTTGGTTGATAAATTTCTTCCTTTTGTTTTTAACATTACCTCTTCCATTTCATCTAATGGTCATTCAGCACGATTTGTTTTTCCAGTCGAGAGCTGATGTTTTCACAGGAACCCTTACATTTTTTTTAGCACTGAATGAAAATCTCTTCTTTTATTTGTTGTAGCTTATTCATCAAAAATAGTGCAATCTATTGTGATTTTTAGAGTGATTTCTAGAGTGATTCTTTTCAAGCTGTATGCAAACGAAATTTCGTTCCGTACGAACTTTGTGCATACAAAATGACAATAAAGATATCTATCTATCTATCTATCTATCTATCTATCTATCTATCTATCTATCTATCTATCTATCTATCTATCTATCTATCTATCTATTCATTCTAGTTCAAAAGTAAAATTAATAAATAAAAAAACGCCAAGTCACGAAAATGACTGAAAAAAAAAAGCAACAATCACCTAATAATTAGGACTGAAATCGTCACAACAGCCGATTGGGAACCTGAGGTTTGTGTTGGCGCGTTCACGGGAGTGGGAAAGCTTTTATTTTGAAAGTTTAAAGGGGAAGTCCCGTGGTTGCGCCGGTGTGCGCGGCGACAGGAGCGCGTGCAGCCGCCGTAGTAGAAGGAGGGACGATGCTAATGAGGAGGGACGCGCCGGCCGGGGACAGTGAGCAGCAGCGCTCCCACCGACCCTGCGGCGGCGTGCTCTGCTGACGGACGCGCACTGGATGCTCCACGTCGCCTGGAAGACGCCTCTTCTGATTTAAAACGCACCGGAAAAAGCACTTTGCGCGAGTTTGGACTGAGAAGAAGTGAAATGCACCGCTAGGAAAAGTTTGTGTTGACTTCAAATGGGCTGAGATCGGATGCAGATTGTAGCGAGGAAGGTAGAAAAAAAAATCAGATTTTCCTGAAGACGCAAAGAAGTTCGCGGGACGTCCGATCAGCATGGAGGAGCGCGATTAAAACCAGTTTAAGGTGTTTTTTTGTTGTTGTTGGTCTAAACTTGTATTTAACCTCAACTATAAAGGAATGGACAGTTAAACTCTGCCTAGAAGAAGAAGAAGAAGAAGAGCATCCATGGATTGAGAAAGTGGACCTCCAGCGAACGGTAAGGTGCAGGCGGTGCTAAAACGCCCTCTTCCAGGAAACCCCCCTAAAAAACACTGGTAATGATGTCAATCTGGATCCCTGCAGATCAATATGACTTCAGCAGTCCTTCAGATTGACAGCATGTTGTGTTTAGCCATTTAAATCCTGTCTGCTTCCCTGATCTGTTATGTCTTGCATGTTAATGACTCCACATTTTAATCTTACTGTAGCATTGGATGCTTTTCCACAGCCTAAATATTTTCAGTAGCCGCCATGCTCACAGTCTTACCATTGTTTTAAACGTGTTGTTGTTTTGGGCGTATCACATGCACTACCTGTAATCTCTGAGCGGGTCCTTTTTACATGTTAAACCACTCTAAAGAGGTTTAACCGTCTGCATTGCCCCTTTAAACCAGGAGCTCAGCTCCCTGGATTAAAACAAGGAGAAACTGACTGCTGTGCTTACAGTATGGGAGTATATTTGGGTTTGTAGGGCCCTCCTTCTCGTGTGGCGTTAGAGGCCCAGAGTAATACAAAAGATGCACCTGTTCAGTTCAACAGGAGATCTGGGTGTCATGCCGCTCCAGTTTATCCGCCTGCTGCTCTGTAAGGCGCAGCGCTGTTTTCACACAAAGGCCTGCAGCCGTCTTTTTGCTGTTTGAAAATTGTTCTTTGCTCCGCTGTCCTGAACACTTTACTGAGAAACCCGCTGTTCTCTCTTGTGCTTGGTGCGCTGTGTGTATATATTCTCACTCCCACTTCATTTTCCCATCAATAAGCATCTGTGTTTATTATTTATCAGCTCGATTGCCTTTGACAATTTCAGACTAAGGTATAATATGTGTGCTTTGTTCTAAAAAAAAAAATGGATCCCCTGTAAAAAACAAACAAACAAACAAACCCGAAAGCATCTGTTTTTTTTTTTTTTTTTACCATTTATTACAGATACGGCTTCGAACCGCTCTTGAATTATTTACGCACAACAGAAGGAACCTGTGTTTCATTTGGAGTCGGCGTTAAAGCCAGTATCATCCAAGGCCTGGAGGTGCTTAAAGCCTGTCCACGTGAACAGCGCAGGTGTGGCTCGTAGAAAGCCCTGATATTCTATCCTGTCTATTGCATTGTTTAAATAGTGAAACTAAATGGCCAGGGGTCAGCTGCAGACAGGCCGACATGCTGGAAGAAAGTGGCTGGTCTTAGAGATGTCTTATTTATGAGCTGAGTAGTTATGATTACTCCTGATTTGTGGATCTATTATAAAGGAGAACTCTAAGAAATAAAGGATGAAATACATTCAGACATGATCCAGCAGGGAAGAAGTTAGAGGTTCAGGTTGTTTCTCTGGCTCTAAATTGTAACAAATCCCATCTTAACACACTTACAGGTTCACTTCATATCCAGGAATCTTGGGTCTAGACATGAATTTGTTTCTGGTGTGGAGGTATAATGAGGTTAGAACATGTTCTGCTTTTAAAACTGCTAAAATATTCACTCCATTCCTATGTTGCCCCGTCCATTACTCTTATTAACGTAACACTGTTTTAATTTAGCGATTTTCAAGATATGAGTGGCACGCCCGTGAAGCAGTCAGCTGTAGGTTGACTAGCTGAGTAGATAGCCTGACTAGTTAACCAGCTGATTACAGGAGATTATATTATTGTACATGTATTACGGCGTAAAGACAATAATACTAAAAATGTGCAATCGGCTCTTGAAAAGCTGTAAATCCATCGGGTGTTAGTTTTACGTTTTATGCTTAAGTGTAGATATTAAAGTCAAAATTACTGTAATAATCAATAAGGTATTTTATGCAGGCAGCTGTAGGACTGGTTTTTCGGTTTTCCCTTATAAATAAAGGCATGCTTACATTCTTCTTTTGAAGTTTTGCTTAAATGCAGCGAAAGTGAAGTTATCATGCCATTAGAATCTCATACCGGTCCTTCCCTGTATAGATCCAAATCCAGTTAATAATTACAATGTAATGCAATCATATTATCACACTCCAGTAAATACTTTCTAAGACTACCAGTATAATGATGCATTACAATCACAGTCAGGTCATCTTATAATACCGGTTGCTAAAAAGTTTATCGAAGGAGCTCCGTTCAGCATTGAGTTGTTAACTTTGCAGCATCCCGAGTAAGCATGTGGCGACAGTGGAAAGAAAACAGTTGTTTTTTTTTTTACAAGAAGAAACCTCCAATCTATTAGCAGCTGTCTGCCACGCCGTATACCTAACGCGGTTTTGTGTTCTGCATCTCGGTTGTGTCCTGTCTGTGAAACGGCCCGTCCATCACGCCGTAAAGAGGAGTATAAAGTGAAAGAAATAAGCCTCATTGTGTCAGCGTCCAATAAATTCTGCGCAGTACGTCAGCACGTTTGGGCTAAAGTTCACGACCTCACATTTTAGGGCTTCGGTTCGCTTTACAAGACTAAACTGCTTCTGAGAGTTATAGCCGGCGAAGGAACAAAAGCCCGGGACATAAAAGGCCGACGCTATAGCGGCTTTGCTTCGTTTGAGCCACTGTAGATGAATGTAGATCATGTGCGGGGGGGAGAGAGGGAAAAAAAAGATTCAATCAGTCTACTCAGGCATGAAGCACATGGGGCGATTTACCGGTGCAACGCGAGGAATCAGAGTTGCACGGGAAAACTCGGACGGAAGAGAGAGGCAGAGTGAGGAATCTGAAAGCACAGCGAGCAATTATTGTTAAACCCCCGTAGTGGCACATGTTAGCGTATCAGCCATCACTGCTAATCCATATGCAGTGGGTTTTCCCCGGGAGGCTGGGACTCCCCTCCCGTGCCATGCCGACTGGGCGCTCGGCTTATTTCCTCTCCGTTAAAACAAGCGTCAATGGGTTTTCCGAACTAGGTTGCAGTGCCGGGGGGAACTAAATCCATGCATTGACTGCTCTGCTCTGGCCGGCTCTGGCCGACTAGTCCGGCGTTTTGGGACCAGTCACCGTGTTAATAACGGTGATCTGCCTTGTTGGAAATCTTTGGTTGAGCGGTCAGAGTTTCTGTAACGCTCGTAGTCGCCGCAGCACACAGGTTTGTGCGGAGGCCGCGACCTGTTAGGATTAGGAGGGATTACCAAGAGAGTAATACTACTGCTTATCAGGCCTGTATCTGTCACTGGCATCACTGACGGGCCCGCTTAGGTACTGAGGGATAACACATGCTCTCTCTCGCACACACGGGGTCAAACGGCCAGTTTAATGGTCACTTATTAAGAGTAAAAGCCCGACGTACAACTCGTCCGACGGAGCACGATGCAGACATGCGTTGGTCAGGGGAACGTTTGAATAATGGCGTTGTAGAGGTGACTTACGTGGAGAGGTTTAGCCTACCCGCTGTTAAATCTGACAGGGTGCAATCAGCTTCTTACCCGGGCGCGACGCTTTTTGCTTGTCCTCAAGCGAGAGTATGGAAGGACCCACGAGACTTAGACGTCGTCGCTGCTCAAGGTGTAAATGTCCTAAAAAAACCGTGCAAATCTGGATCGCTTCGTGGACTGTACCCCCCAAATTTACAGAAACAGATACATTGTGGTTGCACAGAGCTCTTCTTTTTTTTGGTGTCAGGCCGAACGTTTAACATCTGCAAGTGTTTATCATCGCGCTTCTTGCTGCGCTTCATCAGGGAAAGACTGTAAAGATCAGTCAGTTTGAGCGTCACGTGTCGTCGCCCTCCTAAAGCCCGAACATCGCATTAAAGCTGCCCTGCCGGTGAGGGACCCATGCTGTCTCCTCCAGAAGAGTCCCTGGAAACACCCCCACCGGCGGGGGGAGACCTTTGTGACTGGATGTAGCTGTGATTGATCACTGCACAGCTACACCGAAGCACGCCCTGGATAGGTCTCAACAGTTTGATCTCTAATTCAATTAAACTATTAACACTCCAAACAGGAGGCCAGGATTAGACTGGGTGTTACAAATGTGCCGTCCAGAAGGCTAAGTCATGCTGAGGTCCAAAGCAATTTGTGTCAGTAAAATCCAGTCCGTTACATGGTGTCAACATGCACGCTTCGGTCTGAAATATCTGTCGCTGAAAGAGGATCTTCCTCCCGGTTTAATGGTGAAAAAACCCAGGAGACCTGTAAGAAATTTGGCCTATGTTTGTCTTTATAGGCCTTATACTCTGATACCCTGAAATAAAAGGCACTTTAGTCCTTTTATTTCAGGATTTCTGGAATTATCCAGCTTTTCTGTGAAGACCTCAGAGGTTTGTTAGAAGAAAAATTAGTGAACAAACAGCACCATGAAAAACCAAGGAGCAGACAGATCAGGCAGAAAGTTCAAAAGAGAAAATACAAGCAGGGTTAGTTTATAAAGCTTTGTACGTCTTATATAGCACTGTGCTATGCATAAGAGAGTCTGGCACAGCGACAAACCTACCCAGAAGACATGGAGGTCCACCGAAAGACCACAGGACCGGCAAGGATAGCGTTTATCCGGAGCAGGCCCAGTAACTCTGCAGAGATTCACAGATCAGTGGGAGAACACGTCTACCCGATACACAAAACCCCTTAAAACATATGTGGTGGCAACGTCATGCTTTGGGGTTGCTTTTTTTTCTACTGGAGCAGTGAAGCTAGTCAGAGTCAGAGAGACCGAGGTGCAAGTCCACCTTCCACCAGGACAGCAACACTAAAAATACAGCCAGAACTACAAGGGGCTGGTTTAGATCCAAGCACATTTTTATGTTAGAAGGGTCCAGTCAAAGCCCACAGCTAAATCCAGTTGAGAAGCTTAAGAGTTTCCACCCAATCTAACCGAGCTTCAGTCATTTAGCCTGAAGCATCGCCAAACACTCAGCATTCCCGGCGTGCAAAGCTGACCAAGGCGAACCCCACAGAGGAGCAGCTGGAATTGAATTAAAGGGGGATTCCTGCAAAGCATTCTGACAAATACAAATGTACGATTCATTTTTCTGATTTTGTTTTTTGGTTTTTACTTTTTTCCAAGCTTTGAGAGCCATGTATCCGTTATCTTCTGGTGAATACTGTTGCAAGGCACCTCGTGTTGCTTTGGATCATTTTATGCGTTCCCTCTGAATTTAATATCAAGCGTCCTCTGGGGACCCTCAGAGTGCACATGCCAATTAAATGGCTCTGCTCTGCTGCATGAGGAAATAACCTGCTTGCCTCTGTCTAAGACTGCACCTGCAGACAGCCCCCCCCCCTCCAACAGTCTTTCCCTGTCTGTCTGCACGAGCCTGTCACGCCGTATATTCTGGTGTTGACACATATCTCCGAGTGAAGGAGCGGAGACAAAGCTGATTTAAGATTGCCGAATGCTAGAAGGAAGCTTAAATGGCAGAAACACTGTATAATGGGACTTGCTGCAGCCTGCATACCCCACGCTGTTAATAGAAGTGAACCGACAACAGGAAAGAAGATGCCGTAACGTGCAATCACTTCCGTCAGATTTTAGCCCGCTGGAGGTGACGCATAAACAGTTTGGATTTGCACCGATTTGTTGTTTATCTCCGGAGTCCGTCGAGTGGCGTGCTTATTTCAACATCCCCGAGGCCAAACCGAGGGTTGTTGAGATGAACCCTGGGCTTTTTTTTTTTTTTTTTTTTTTTCATTTCCCAGCAATGAATGTGTTTGTTTGCGTAAATGCCGCTAAGCGATCAGATGTCTCCTCAGCAGATCGCGGCAGTCGGTTTGCATTTGTGCGTTGCGTCCTCGGTCGTGTCCTGCCCCTGGCGTTTGACGCGGCCGTCTCTGCGGCTGCTCAGGTGAACTCTGAGCAGTGAGCTTGTGTCGGGGTGCTGAATAAAGCAAATTAAGGGAAGGGTTGAGAGGGCTTTCGTCATGTTTGGAGGGCAACAACATTAACTCGCCTCCAATCCAATTTGAAGCGAGGGACCTCCGCGGGAGCTCCAGCTGTTCAGACTTTAGAGTAGTTCAACATTTTTCAAGTGGAGTCACGTCTGTCGTGCTCATTAGGAGATAGAAATCTGAATATTTTGTCGTTGGACTCGTTTGAGTCTTTTTGTGCGTCAGGTCATCAGAGGAATCTTACCTGATGCTGCTGTGAAGCAAAGAGTCTTAATGTAAGTCTAAGTCAGCTTGGCCTCCAACAGAAGTCTGTCTAGGCTGCTTAAGTTCCTGTTGGTAATATGATAACATCTGCAGTTGGGAGACTTACTTTTTAGTGTCGGTCCCGTCACCTGTCCATTCCTGTTGCCCTATTTAGAATCAGAGCAGACATCATGGATGAGCTGGACCAATCCCAAGCAACAGGTTAATCTGTACAAACACCTAGACCCTTGAAGAGGTCTTCCTCGTCTCTAACACCCACACTTAAGTCCCAAACATCCACAGGACGCCGAGCCTCGGCGCATTTTAATGGTTGTTTTAAGATTGGCTCAGTTTGTCTTAATCCAATTAAAAAATAAAAAATATGTTTCTCAAAGAATACTCTTATGTCTCATCCAAAGCACATCTGGAATGTAATGTTATGCTTGGATAATGTGCAGACATCGACTCCAGGGATTACATTTGTCTGAGGAGGGGTGTGTGAGGGATGTGGATCTGTCAGGGCTGCCAGAGGCTTTCTGCTGAAGGCTAAACAGGATGTACGGTGTTGTTTTTCAGACTGCGAGATGTGTGGAGGAGAGTGACGGACGGCCATGGGACTGGAGAGACGGTGGCTTCAGGCTGTCACCACTGCTGTAGCCATCTGTCTGCTAAGTAAGTATGCTAATGCAAATATGGATTGGCTGCATTCATTATTCATGCATTTCCACGTTTCGTTTCTGTCTTGGTGGCATTGTCCAGCATTTGTGTAAACCAAGCGTCTACGGTCTAGATTTCCAGAGACAATCTGCACAGCTGGATCACTTTCACTGATGAGGATTGTGTTACATGATCACAACGTCCCTGTCTGGGTTTCATTGTTTGTCTCCAAAGAGTTTGAGGAAACACTGAGACGACGTTAGAAAATTAGCTTAAAAGCTTTGCACAGCAATATAATTTGATGACATGCGTAATAGAGCAGCAAAAAACAGCAGTCGACGTCGCAATGTGTCCAATATTGCTACCCATAGGCCTTCTTGGGTGCAATATTATATTTCCAGAGCTGGGACTTTTCGCTCTGCATAATAATAATATTTTTTAACTTTTGCCAAGAGATGCTGAAGCTCACGAATATAACATATTGCTTTTTGTGGGTTTAACATCGTATTGTTGATTTTCATACCCAGACCATCGCAAAAGCATATAATAAAAAAAACACTGAATTTAATAGAAGTTTTCTAGGGCAGAATATTATTTTATATAGCTAGTCTATATTAGCCGGTTGATTAGTTGGGCTATCTGCTCATGTAGCCTTGCTGCAGTCAGCTGCTTAACATGTTGCCCAGCTGGCCAGCAGTAGCTTTAAAACAGCGATTCCTACACTAGATATTGAGAAGTTGTGCTCCTGTAGTTCCTACGCCTTGTCTGTTTGGGCCTCGCAGATGAAGGGCAGCGCTTCATCTGCCCTTCCTCTCGCGAGGAAGGGCAGCGCTGCATTACTGCATGCTTAATACAGTTGAAGAAAATGAATTACTCCAGCAATTTCAACCTAAAAACGTGGGAAATGTTGGAAAATGCTGGTGAAGATTCTCAGTCATCCAGGTCGTGGTCATTCCAAAAAAAGTAAAAAACAAAGCAACTGGACTTGTTTTCCGTAGTTGAAGACGTTTCGCTTCCTCTCCAGGAAGCTTTCTCAATTCAAAATACGAGTGATCAAAACATTGTTCCTTTAAGCCAGGCCAATAACAACCCTAACGACTCCTCGTTACAGAGGAGTGGACCAGTTTCTGTTCAATCTGCTGGCTTAATGACTTTAACGACTGCCCATTACTAAGGGGTGGACCTGTTTCTGTTGTATTTGCATGTTATCTAAGCCATTGCAAGGCCTTTGTTTGGCAGTAGTATAAAGCTTGGTACTGCACATTACTCCAGACTTTTTGAATTGAGAAAGCTTCCTGGAGAGGAAGTGAAACGTATTCAAACTACAGAAAACAAGTCCAGTTGCTTTGTTTTTTACTTTTTTTGGAATGAAATATTTTTGCCGTTTTGAAGCCATTCATCTCTAAAGCCTCGGTTAGAGTTGAGTGAGGTTTAGATTTGAAGCTATCGTCTCAGTTTTAATACGTGCAACATTGGCAAAGGGAGTGCTTGGGTGCCAGTCAATATGGTTAGGGTAATATTTGACAACAATATTGCAATTCCATGTTTTTCCTAATACTTTTGCAGCCCTAACCTCGGCATACCTGGATGCCAGTAAGCTTCCCTCGCCAACATCGTTACATAGGATCAACAAGCATTTGAGATGCAGTCAGAGGATGCTGTTGATCCCATGGATGCAGACGGTCCGCCTGTACAAGGTCATTTATCAGCGCGGTTCCCATCGTTTCACGTCGGGGAGAGAGTGAAGAGGAGGGGCCGCAGCTCAGACGCGAGTGGACAGGAGAGAACGGGGACAAAATCCAACTTAAACAACATATCTCTGGGTGTGGATTTAGATCAATCCTGGATTTATGCTACCCACCAGCCCCCAGACCCCCCAACCCCAGGCACACTTCTGTGTGTGTGCGTGTTTACAGAAGGGAAAGGGTGCTGGTAGTGGGATTGATCGTGCTGGTCCACAGACCATGTGTATACCCCAGGGGGTGGTGAGAGGTTGGCTGGACCAAACACAGAGGGTCCTGCTGCATCAGAGCGTCACCCCTCCTCCTCCTCCTTTCCTCCCTCTGAGATTAAAGTAATCACCAGGCCAGATGAGTAGTGGAGCAAACACAGGCGCCCAGTGGAGCACACACCCATGTTAGCACACGACAGCCACGGAGATAAAGGAGGTGGAGGGACGGATCCTTGGTCCAGGTGTCACTAATGGGATTGCAGCTACACAATCTTTTTTACCAAATGTCCGCATGATTTGTTGCGAATGCCCTCTGATGGCTTTTGTCAGTCAAACTCAGCAGCTGATCTGTGACCAGTTTCGGCCAGGATCAGTCGTGACTTTACTTTTTGTAACCGTCTTATATGGCCTTTTCTGGAGCAAAGGGCTGGTGAGGGATTCTTGTGAGAGAAAACCTTTAGTGAAAATATCACAGCATTAATTCAAAGAAATTTAAAACAAACATTTGTTACATGGCATGATTGCTTTTATTTAAAACAGAAAACCAGCAGTAACTCCCACTGCTGCTTAAATGATAAATAATACATATAGATTATTACAGAAATTGTAATTAGAGGTGCTAAAATCAGGCCCTTTATGGCCAATAAAGATTTCCAGTTTTCTTTGAAGGCTGATCGGACGATTCCCGATTTAAACGATAAAATGTAATTTTAAAAAAAAGGGCTGCAGGTTGTTCCGAAGTAGCTTTATTAAAGCCCCGCAAAGTGCATCAAAGTTCATGCTGTTGCTTGTTGAGTTTATTGGACACAAATTTTGGAAGTTCTAAGTAGGGCTTGGCAATATGAACCAAAAATAATATCCCGATACCTGTAGGCTGAATGCCGATATACGATATTTATCTCAATATGTTTTTCTTTTCATAAAATGATTAGAAAAATACATCTCTGAATCAAAGCTTTATCCCAAATGTCCCACAGGCACATTTTTTTTAACAACAGCTATAGATAAATTAGAAACAGCTGAAAAATAACCTATCAAAGGGAACACAGACCATCTCAATATAAACTATATAGTCTCATCTTACATCTCTTTTTAATAAATCTCATTGTTTTGTTTTTTAAATCTTGATGTATTGCCCAGCCCTAGTTCTAAGTGTGGCCGCATTTATTGAATCAGAGTTTCAGTATTTGACTTTTAGATCACTGACAAACAAAACAAAAACAAAAAATGTACATTTTTGTTAAAGATTAGATTTTATTACATGGACAAGACTTAAAAAATAAGCACCCACCAGTTTACTTGTAGCTATCAGGTTCGGCCTTTTCTGCTGTTCTCCATGCTGATTAATTAGTCAGGCTGTGTGCTCAGGTAGCCACCCTCACAGTGATACAGTGATTTGCAATATATTGTTCTGCCCTGTTCCACTAAATAATGACTCTCCGTTTTGCATAACCAGAAACAAATATTTTAGCCAGCTGACCGACAGTGTGCAGCAGACAGAGGAGAGACAGGGACACGGTGAGCTCAGCTCTTTCTTCGCCATCCTGTTAAGAGGGAATATGTTGGTTTTTTTTCATCATTTTTATACCTTTTCCCTTTTTAAAATCCTTAATCCGGCCCCTTTAAATAGCCTATTATTAGTGGTCAAGTTCTGTTAGTAAATTTGATCCATTCTCCCATAACAGTTTTCACAGAAACAGAACCCCTAGCCAAACGTTCAACGCGTCTGATCCTGCTCTTCTTGAGGCCGTGACTTCCTTGAAAAGAGCGTCTGTAATTTGTCCGGTTCCTGTTTATTGCCTCTGGCGTAGTCTGCACAGATCCACCCAGGACGTTGCGCTGATGACATGCCATTGTGGTTCCAGGTGTGTCTCGGGGTTCGGCATCGCTGGTCCGTGCCAGAGAGGGCGGCTCTGCAGAGCTGGACTGCAGTCTGACTCCCACCTCCAAAGAAGCCACCACCCCGAACCTCTTTCCCTTGCACGTCGTGGAGTGGGTCCGCCTCGGCTACAACGTACCCGTTCTCATCAAATTCGGAGTGTATGCTCCTCGTGTTCATCCTAATTATAAAGGTAAGCAAAGGCAGCTTAAGTTCCTTCACGAGGTACAACACTCCTGCTCCCGTAGACCTAATAAAGCTGTTTTTCATCTTGTGAGAACAAAGGAGGCCACACTGGTATTAATGAAGACTTAAGGAGGGAGAAGTCCGGTTGAAACCCTACCCCAGAATAAATAATCTAGCCAAAGCAACTGTCCCTGTAATTACAGGTGTTGTTCAGCCTGTGTTTGGAGCGTGCGTTTTTTTACAGCAGCAAAGAGGGGAAGGGAGAGAATGAGCGACAGTTAAAGAGGGGGTGGGGTGCAGATGAGAAAGGAGGAAGGGGGATACCAGGAACGCTGCTCACTGGGGGATTAGAAGTGTAGGCGGGGGGGGGCTGTTATATTAGTAAACTGCAGGGTGACCCAGTAAGAGGAGGTTGTTGTGTTGGAAGGAGGACGGATGAAGCATTGGGAATAATGGCAGTTTTCCTTGCTGCAGCCCTATAATCCCATCATTGTCTGCCCGAGCCCAGAAAGACAAAAGAGGGGTATCGCAACCTCCCGTCGCGCTTCCCAAAGCCGACAAGACTACTGGGGCACCCCCAAATCCTGCGCTGTCTCCCAACTGGGTCACCAAGAGGGAGAAAGTGCCCTTCTGAACAGAACAGGTTTATTTGTTGAATAGGTGCTGCAGGGAAGAAAAACATCCGGTTCAGGAACATTTGGGATAACCGAAGAACCTCACAGATGCCTGAAAGGGGCCTCCGCCCATCAATCAGGCACCTAAACCGTATAACAGGTTATTTAACCATCATTTATACTGCTGAGGGTGTATATATACAGTGGTAGTCCCTGTGCTCCCATGGTAAGGCCAGTGGCAGCAGAGGTGAACCGTGGAGGGGAAAAGCAGGGCGCCTCCTTGTTTTGCCGTGTTCATCCTTTGTGTGCTTTTGTCTGGTGTGGGTTTTGCCTCTGTCTGCCTCAGATCCTCATGTCCCCCCCACCCTCCCACTGGGGGCAGATGGCAGCATGTGAAGCGTGTCACTGCTGTGGCTCTAATGTATTCTGCCCTCAAATTAAAATGTTTATATTCGACCCCGAGATGGGTCGGCTCACCAAGCAATCCCTCATCTTCGCGTCAGCCTGAGAGCGGAGAAGCGAACGCAGGGAGCGTGACGCCAAAGGTCAAGAGCAACCCTGAAAGCATCGGGGAACTGAGTTATGGATACTGCAGATAGGTGTGCCGCTGGCCGCTGCTTAGTGATTCGCAACAGAGTGGCAGAAAGCAAGACGAGACTTAAAACCTCAAACTAACACATTTTATGGGGATTTTACGTGATCGAGCAACACAAAGTAGCGCATGATTTTGACGCGAAAAGCAAAACGATACACGATTTTCTACAAGTTTTACAAATAGAAGTCTAAAAAAGCGTGCCGGGCTTTTGTTTCCAGCCCTTCTGGGTCAGTACTTTAAGAAACCCTGTTTTCTCTGGGATCGTCTCCATCAGCTTCGCACATCTGAGGACTGACACTAGGGCAGTCACTGTGACATTCAATGGGTAGTGTCTGTGAACATCGAATTTTCAGGGCTTGCCAGAGATTTTCAGCTGCATTTAGGTCTGGAATGACTCGGCCAGTGTAACATTTGAACTTGTTTTGATCTGAACGATTGGACCGAAGCTCTTGTTGCGTGTTTACACTGCAAAAACGGAACTAAAAATAAGTAAAATATTCTTAAAATTTGTGTATTTTGCCTTGATTTGAGCAGGTAAATAAGATGATGTGCCAATAGAATAAGATTTTTGCACTTAAAATAGGAACAATTCATCTACATCATCTTATTTCAAGTGCAGGATGTCTAATTATTTTATTTTAGGGGCTAAAATACTCATTCTATTGGCAGATAATTTTATTTGCCTGCTCAAATCTAGGACAAAAGCACAAATTTTAAGAACATTTTACTTATTTTTAGATCTGTTTTTGCAGTGTAGGGTCGCCGGGTGGTACTAGCTTAAGTTATACCATCTTCCACGTCTTTGATGTGTCCCCTACATGGCTTGTAGCAAACTAGTACAAATCCAATAGTTGCACTGACAGCAGACTGTCTATCACACCTGAGCTGTGAATCTCTGCAGCTCCTCCAGAGTTACCATGGTGCTCTTGGCTGGTTCTCTGATTAATACTGCTCTTGGATGATCGTTTCTTGGTATGTCTGCAGTTGTCCTGTACTCTCTGCATCTTTGGATGATGGGTTGAGAGCTCCAATTATTTATAGCACAACCCAGCATTGACTTTATCCACAACTTCATCCTCGTCTTGTTTGCTGTGTTGCTGGGTCTTTGTGTTCGCTGACGTTCAGGTGGACTCTGTTTATTATATGTCTAAGTGTTGGATTCAGTTGGCGTTACTGGATTTTATTTAGAGGTAAAAGAGGAAAACTGGTTAAATGCAAATTTTGAAAATCACGAGTCCTTTTCTTTCCTCTTTACAGTTTTGTGTCCATCATATAAAATCCCAATAAAAGATAGTGAACCTTTTGGCTGTTATGTGACGAAATGTGAAAAGCTGAAGCGGTATTCGTACTTTTGCATGGTCCTGTAAGGTAGGAGACAGGATGCTTAAAACCAAGGCATTCACTGTCAAAGTAAAAATATGCACCTACTTTTATGCACCTATGCCATGAGTCGTACTCATCGCATTGCAAATTGCGTCAGATGCTGTGTGTCCTAAGGCTGCTGCTTTGACCCAAGGTCATTAACGCTATTAGCGGTTTTTATCTGCAGAGATGAAAACGGATCCCAGCGAGTGCCCCCCCCCCCCCGCAGTGCCTGTTTCCATCCATTAAAGCAGCTGTTTTTGATATAATATCAGGTGTGGTTGAGATTGCGCTGTGTGTTTTCAAGGAGTGCCCCCCCCCCCTCCCACTCCAACCATAGAAACCATTAAACACAAGCTTGCCCACGTCCCAGGGAATGTTTCATGTTCCATCTGTGGCATGGACTCCTCGCTGCCTGTTTCTCGCTCACAGCGTGCCTTGCAGGGCTAAACATTAGTCAGCTCACAGCTTAGAGGAAGCAGACCAAACTGTGACTGACGCTCTTTTATGGCAGTATCTGTCCAGACAATGTTCCAGCCTGGCAGTGTCAGGATGGTTTACGGTTGCAGGGAAAGATCAAATGTCTCCTGTGTTGTGAGGAAAGTCAGCAGAGACTGCGAGCGGCGGACTCTGACCTGAGGTTACAACGACAATGGGCAAACCCCCAGATCTCAGCAGGCCTCCCTCACACCCTCAGTGGGACTCGTGAACGCCCGTGAAAGTCGGAGCCTGCGTTTTTACACACAGACACACGCACAGATCAGTGACACATTTATAGCCTGCGATGTACAAATGCAGAGTTTTCACCACCTACCTTCTAGTAAAGTTATGTGGAATTTATCATTAAACAGGCAGGCCTAAGTAAACATGGGTGTGTGTTTTATCTTCAAAAGCAAGAAAAAAGTAGTCCGGTTGAAACATAAACCTGAATATCAGTTTTTCTGGACCAGGGTGATTGTGCTGCTAACAATGACACAAAGTCGCAAAGATGACTGAAACTTAGTTCTTCTTTTCTGTAAATTTTGGATCTGCAGGCTGATGCAGGGACTCAAGTGCTTCATGCTTCATTTTATAGGTCTGCCCAAGTATGAAACCTTTTTTGAGTATTTTTATATATATATATATATATATATATATATATATATATATATATATATATATATATATATATACTGAATATTACCCAGCTTACCTAACCATCCATCCATCCATCCATCCTCATCTTCACAGTCTAGTTTTACCACTGTAGCAATATCCTAAATTCACAAAATGAGAATTAATTGAATTTTATCATTGGAAAATAATAATATAATAATATTGATCTGACATTTAAAATGATGATATATATACATATATTAAAAAATAAGCCTTAGTTTGATTGGGTATGTTTTCAATAAGAGTAAGCATTTATCTGTAGTCTGTCCAGCTGAAACGATGACCAGACATTTGGAAATTATTAACGTTGGGTTATCTCTCTACCTGATGCTCAAACAAACTTCATGTTCCGCTTTGGAAAGAAGTAAAAAAAAAAAAAAAAACCCGTCACATGTCCCTGAGCTCTTTTGTAAAGATTTGAAAATCAAAACTAATACTTTGCGGTCATGCCTAAACAGCTTATGGGTGTATTAAGTTGAGTTACTGTAGTGAATTTCAGCACATGAGCTCTGGGAAGCTGCGCCCGGCTCTGTGGACCCACCACTCCAACAGAGCCGGACGCAGCGAGAGGGGCAGAGTTGACTGTAATCTATCCCATGACAAAGAGCTATTCATAAGAGGGTTAAACTGATTAGTGGGACAGGAGGATTGAGAAGAGAAATTTGGGGGGGACGGGTGGGGGTGAGCTGTCAGAGGCTGGGGCCGGTCCCAGACTTATGATTGTATTCAAATCAAAACACGTCCCACAATGCACCACAGCCCGGCTCCCCGTACTCAGCAAAGAAAAGCCAGGCTGATGCTTCTCCAAACAGAACGAAGAGCTGTCTTCCTGCAGCGGTCCCCCCGTCAGCGTATCGTGTGAAATCTGCAGCGCTGCACCTATTGTCCGCCGAGTTTCATACGTTCCTTGGGAAAACACAACCTTTGTGCTGAGAGCTGCAGTTACCAAGAAGCTGATCAAATACACGCGTAGACTTTGTGCTCATGAAGGAGCGAGAGCTGTGCGATCACAGGGCGTCTAGAATCATATGGGTTTCACCTCCAGGTCAGCTGAAAAGTATGAGACACGGGGTCGATAGGATCAGGCGGTCTCTGCCAGCCCGCCACCCACCGGGTGAGAACCCAGCCCGCTAATATGAAGAGGCTGCGTCGAGTTCAAACAGCACTGCTGGGATTAGCGTTTCCATTTTCTACCCTTGGCTGCACTGCGGCTCAACCTGTTGGCAACAAGGACTCATTTTTAACATAGAGCCAGTCGGCCATGTGACTCCCACTGGAAGAAGAAGGAGAAAATATCCAGGAGGAGGAGGGCAGCAGCTATTGTTTCAGCCCCTGTTGGTCTCTTCAAGGTGGATCTGTGGACGTTGTGTTAGTGTAGGGCTGGGGAGGGGGGGGGGGGGGGGGGGGGTGATGAATGCGTCTGCTGGAGCTCAGAGGTCAAGAAGGTCAACCTCTCATTGGTCTCAATGGATTATCGATGCACATAATTTGAGTAACCTCTCCATAACCTCTTGTTCAGTTCTTCTGCGATTCAACCACATGAGGGGTTGGTTTGCGTCCCGTCGGTTTCCCGTTTTTTTTTACACATTTGTGTTCAGCGGTTCTGCGCCGGAGAGACGAGACACCTCGTTTCGTAGCATCTCGCGTCACAGAACCCCTGCAAAGTGCCGTCAGAGGTTTTGAAGCCAACTCCCATATGGATAAAGCACCATTTATCACACAGCCTGGTGGTTTCATCTGCCCGCAGGGTGAAAGGAAAAGCCTCCTTTCTCTCCTGTTCATTATTCTCCCCCCACGTCTCATAGGGTCTGGATTTTCATCCAAAGCAATGTTTTTCACCGCTTGTAATTTTTCAAATCTTTGACAGTAGAAGCCCAGCCCCCACCCGCCCCTAGATGATCGACCCGCCTCTGCCAGTATTTGGCCGTCTCAGGTTTCTACAGCAACTGGATTTAAATCTAAACCTACAGCCCGGGCTTTTTCCTCGGCCTTCGTCACTATGGTAACCTGAGAGCACGAGGAATAGAGGAGGGGGGGGTTGTCTCTTTGTAGTGACGGACAGGGGGGGGAGGACACGGATGAGGGTTGAGACAGGGCTGGACAGTGAAACCACAGCTCTCCTCCTGGAGACTCAGGGGGCAGGGCGCGCTCAGATTTTTGAAAATCAACATGTAGGCACACCCACGTGCTGCTGGATCCTGTGGCGTCGCCGGGATTTCCACAGGCTGCCTTTCTGGGCTGCAATTAGCCACAACCGTCCCACAGCGTGCCGATTCCACAACATCTGATGAGGAAAGGTTTCAGAGGAAATGTGCAGCTGTGGGAGGATCCCTCATGGAGAGAGTAGAGGAAAATATCTAAAGTTATCCCTATACCTGTTATCATCTCCCTGCACCCCCCTCACTCTCTCTCAACCCTGCCCAGCTGTTTAAAAGATGCTGACCTGAAACCAAAGGCATTCATTTTATGGATCGGCCAACGCGAGCGCCGCCCATCCAATGCGTGTCGGTCTTTCAGGAGGTCAGTCAATCATTAAACCCAACTATTAAGCACGGCGACTGCCCCGACAGGAATGCAGGGTTAATTGTTACCCATTGTCGTCTGTCTTCACTCTCTGTGTACGTTTCCACCCGTTCCTAAGGCCATACACAAGTGAGTTTCAAAGGCTTTAATCGGGGCTCTCGCTGTCTCGGAGGAAAGCGCTGTCGAGCAGTGAGATTTTAAATAGCGCTGATGTGGCTTTTTCCAGGTTGCAGGACGTCGAAGACTTGTCCTGTGTTGCCTCATATCAAAAAAGCATCTGTGCAAGCTGATCAAAGGTCTGACCTTTGATCAGCTTGCACAGATGCTTAAAGATGCTTAATGCTTAAGATTGAACAGGTGCTAAAGATTAAAGCAAGCAAACCTGTTTTATGTACAGGTCTGTGCAGGATTCTTCATGCCTCTTGATCATTTCCACATCTAATCCTGTTACGACCACACATAACCTACATAAAACAGTGCGTAATTGTAAAGTTAAACAAATAATTCCAATAAAAAACATAAAATCTAAAACGCGTGACATGCATGTGTTCTCAGTTTATCCCTGATTAAAGTTCAGTGCAACCAGTTTGCCTTCAGAAGTCAACTAATTAGCATACGGTCATGTTCGATTAATTAGAGTATTTGAGGTTTATTTGTCAGATTAAAAGTACCTTTTCAAAAAATAACATTTAAACATACTTTTCATTAAGCCCACATTTCTGTATTAAAATCTTATTTTGTTTAATCAGTTTTGTGTAATAATCTAATCTTAAATGTCGTGTTTTCAATATATGTAAGCAAACAAATCATCATTCTTAACAAAAAATAAGGGCTTTAAAACATCAGTCTGAGTAATGAATTTATATCGTGTGTTTATCTTAGTTATCTGGGGTTACTGAAACAACGTTTTGGTAATTTTATTATTCATTGAATATGACTATATAGTGTTGACTTTTGTGTAATTTAACCTCTGTATAAATCCAGCTGTTCTCTGAAGACCTCAGAGGTTGGTTGGAGAACATAAGTGACCAATCATGAAGACCAAGAAACCCACAGCAGACAGGTCAGAGATGAACTGGTGGAGAAGGTTAATGAATGGTTAGGATTTAATATAATATCCCATGCTTAGAATATCTCACAGAGTGTGGAAACTCTGCAAACCTACCAGCACAGAGCCATCCAGCCAAGCTGTCAACGGGCTAGGAGGGAGCCAGGAGGGCAGCTCTGGAGGAGCTGCACAGATCCCCAGCTCAGATGGGAAAATCTTCCAGCAGGACCACTAATTATTATGCACCGCACATATCTGGTTGGTTGTGGAAGAGTGGTGAGAAGAAAACCTTTGTTGGAAGAAAGCATGAAGGCGACAGAGAAAACGCGTGAAAGTGAGCTCTGGTCAGATGGCGACAAATCAAACTTTTTGACTTGTGTGTAAAAAAAAATAAAAAATGGCAAAGCACATTGGTGTGAAGACATCATCATGGTGAAACTTTGTGGCTGGCAGCATCATACCGTGGAGATGCTTCTCTTTAGTGGAAACTGGGAACTGCTTCAGAATTGCCTGGAAGTAAGGTAAGGCTAGGAAAAAGGGAGAAACCTGGAGGAAAATCTGTTAAAGGCTGCAACAGACTGGAGACCAGGGCGAGTCTTCACACATGATCTCCTGGATCCGACTGAGCTAAAAAAGAAAAAAAAAACGGCAGCGGAGACACGCCGCAGTGACTGACTGATGGCTTCAAGAGAAATTCACACCACCCTTTTCTAGTTTTTATTTTTAAATAAAACTTTAACTTGCCAATTATGTGCAGACTTCTCTTGAATGACCATAAAAGTTTCTGGCTTTCATGTGTGAAAAACTTTATTGGGCATAAGTAGCTTTGCTACGCGATTATTATCTTGTCCTTGAATGCGTTTTTTTTTTTTTTTTTTTTTTAAACCTTTGCAAAGTTTAATAAAGCACGATGGGCCCAACCTGCAAACTGCAAGAAGAAAAACCGGACGGTGGGAACACCTTCACATCTCTGTGTTTACTTTCAAACTGCTCTGGCAGGGTCTGGTATGAGCATCGTGTGTGTTTCTCCCCCCCCCCCCCCCTGCCCGCATCCTCCAGTCATTTAAAGCCCTCAGATTGAAGGGGAGAAAAAAAAAGAGTTCATTGAGAGGCGGAATAAAAGGTGGGGGGGTGAGGGGGGGGACCCTGAAAGCCAGGCTGCAGTCACCAGGCAACTAGCATATCAAGTTTCAAAGCTTGACAAGGAGTTGTAAGAAGTGCAGAGGGGAGCAGAGGAAGCGGGGTATTGGGGGGGGTGTGTGGTAGAGACGTGCGCGCTTGTGCACGGCTCCGTCTGTGTTTGTCTCGCACAAGTGCACGGTGTGCATCTGCCATGCTCCTTGTTGTTTGTCTCTATCCTTTACCCCCCAGTGAACAAAAACAAGTGACTCATTTCTTCCACGCATTGTCTTGGATTTACATTCTTAGCCCGAGTCAAAAAATAAAAAAATGAGTCATTTTGATTTGCATTTTTTTCTTTCCATTCGAAGTTATCTAACGAAACGGCGTTGGAGACTTTTCTGGCTTGCTGACTCCAGCTGCTTCGCGGAGCCGCCCTAACCCTAAATGACAGGACACCGTCCTCGTCCGTCATCTTACATATCATCCGGGCCGTCACGGCGGTGATTCATGGATCTGCGCTCCACCTCGGGGGGCCCACTGGCTTCTCATCATCTGAGCTCCAACCAGGAGACTCAGCCAACATGGTAAAGCTGCGGTGCACGACCTCCACCGAACTTCAAAGAACATCTGTGGAAACCGCTTCGACTTATTTTAAACCAAACGCAGTGAGAGACGCAGAACAGCGGACGAGATATCGCAAAAGACAGCATTTTCTTTTTCTTTCTTGAACCAATGAATTAATTATTTAATGTCGTTTGCTTAACGAAGAGGTCAGTATAACCCTGCACAAAATATTTTGAAGCTCCTTCTCCAGATTTCTTGTTTGCATCTTCACAAAGCCCCAGCCTACCTTGTCTCTTGGGATGAAGCCAGGGAGTGAAGAGCAGCTCATTGTTGCACGAGCAGCTTTGGTTTCTGCTGCAACTCTTCCTTCCCAGAGACCCGTTTAGAAAACGATGGCCTGCTGCGTGCTGACCGTTTCAAACTCATTCTGATAATTCTAAGTATTTTCATTTGTATTCTACTAGTATCTATGATTCACCAACACAAATCTATTCTTGGAAGGCCTGCATGCATTTGCACTCACCTCCTTTACTCTGATTGCTCTGAAGGACTGGCAGGAAAGAAGCCTGCTGTTAAAAGGATAGACATAAGCGGTCTGGTCTGAAGTCAGGTAGTGGCCATATATGGGGACACAGCAAACATGTGGAAGAAAAATGCGCTCCGGTCACATAAGACCAAAATGTTGCGTCGTCTTTTGCAAAAGATTGTGGCAAAAACACCGTCTCCACCGTGAAACTCGTTGGGTAGCAGCATCATGCTGAGGGAATGCTTTCCTTCAGCCAAGGCAGGGAAGCTGGATGGAGCTAAATAGATAAATGCAGATGCTCTCCATCTTCATAGAAACATGAGGAATGTTTCGCATGGGCAAGGCTGGTAGAGATAAAACCCCAAAGGACTTGCAGCTTTAATTGCAGCGCGACGTATTTGTAAGGCAATTGACTCAGAAGGTGCGGAGGGCAGAAGGCAAAAGCACGCCGTACTTTTCAGATTTCCAATTGTACACGAGCAAAACACTTCAACAGGCGTTTATCGTAGTCATCTGTGACCCTTCCTCCATACTGCACTTCAGCAAGCATGTATCGCACGGTTACCCATGAAACATCCTTCGGAGAGAAAAGTACAGACTAGTAAATAAGGCAAAGATCTTCAGACATTTGTGGCATCTTTGACAAATCCTCACCTGCTTCGGGCCACAATCATCCAAGTGTTTTTCGACAAACTCGACACTTGCAGAAAAATCAGCTGAGTTGAACTCGTAAGGTATGTTCCAACCCAAAGGTCCAAATTTGCGTCGTTCCTGAAACAAGAGTTGGTAAACAACAAAATCACAAACACTGCAACATCAACATTTCTGTCACAGAAAAACACAAACTGAATTTAGTTCTTCAAACGCCTTGGAAGTTATAGACTCATTTTTGGATGATTTGTTTTAAAAATAATCCAGTATCAATCAAGTAAGTCCAATATACTGAAATATTTAAAACAATTACACTAAATAATCTGGGGTTATCACATAAATGCTATAATTGAGGGGAGTCAAACTCTAGTCCCCAAGGGTCTGGGGACTGGAGTTCCCCAGACCCTTCCACTTTATAGTTAGGCATTACTTTGTGTTGCTCCTTTACATAAAATCACGATAAAATGTGTTGAAGTGGATGGTTGTCACCCGACAAAAAGTGGAAAGGTTGCAGTTGCAGGGGGTGTGAATACTTTTGTGATACTTATCCCTTTTCTGACCGTCAGCTTAGAGGCACTCCTGGGGCTTGAATGACAGTAAGGAAAAATGCATCCTGGTTTAGCCATTTAAGAAACTCTCACAAAGAAAAAATAAGATTTAAGATTAAAGTCTGCTTTGGAAAGTTGCTATTTTTTTTTATTTCATTTTGCATGTCATTGCGCAATGACAGTAAAGCCTTTCTGATTCTGATTTAATAGGGTTTGATTTGCTCACACGTTCTTTAAGATGCCCCATGCTTCCACCACTTCTGCTGTTTTAATAAATCTCCGCCATCTGGTTTGTCATTTTCTATAAGCTCGTATAATACAGCAGATTCTTCTGCGCGTGTGGGTCTGTCTACTTGCAGAAGGTCCATGACTTTGACACTGGCCTTTGTGACAATGGACGGCTGTGTCCTTTGCATGAAAAGCCCTCTTCCTGCATATGCTGACGCTGCCTGTCTGCCTTTGTTTGAGCGTTAATCTTTCCCCCCCCCCCTCTCTCTGTGCCTTTCAACCCTCACCCTTTCCTCCCCCAGGGCGTGTGTCTCTGACCCGGGGCGCCTCTCTGCTGGTAGAACGGCTGACCCTGGAGGACGAGGGCTGGTTCGAGTGTCGCATCCTCCTCCTGGACAGCAAAACCGACAGCTTTCGGAACGGCACATGGACCTTCCTCTCCATCACAGGTGCAGCCCTGCAGGGCATCGGGGACGCGGGGGGACGCTTCCTTCGGTCGCCCGTCGCTGGTCCAGACTTAATTTAGAACATGTACAGCGTGGGTTCTGGCTGCGGTCTGAAGGCCCTGGCAGAGGGAGGCTACCGAACGTTAGCGCGGCGTATTAAAGACGTGGCACGGTACGCGCTGGGAGCCAGGGGGATCACACCTTGTTTTTATCCGCAGCGAGGCACTGACCAGTGCATGTGAGGTTTGTCGCTAAAGATTAAGGTTAAATGCTCAAAGCCTTTGACTCACATGCTCCTGAGCTCTAAGTCTCCCACACGCACCGCGCTGGTTAAGCCGAAGTGGAGTTATGTCACTCAGAGTGTGAGGTGGAGGTTTTGATATGATGATGATGCTGCAGTCAGTGAAACCCACGTCGCACACGACCCTTGTTGTTTTCTTCACTGCTGTGTTTTCAGTCCATGCATATTTTGAACACGTGTCTAAGAATGTGTTTGGTCATCTTTAAACCAGGCTTGACACAGGTTTTTGCATCGGTTAATCTCTTTTATTGGACTTTTATGGGATAGACCAACTGTGAAACTGTTCATAGTGTGACGTGTGAAGGAAAGTGGTCCGTGGTTTTCAAGCTATATTTACAGCTAAACCCTGAAAAGTGTGATGTGCATTTATATTTCAGCCACCTTTACTCTGATGTAGGGCTGAACGATTTTGGAAAATAATCTAATAGCGATTATTTTTCTTAATATTGCGATTTAATGCGATTCCAGTTTAACTTATCATGTGTTTAAAAATATATACAAACAACAAATCAATTTGTTTCCTCACCATGTGGATTAGTTGCTAAAAGACACACAGCATCTAAACTCGGACCAGTAATGATTGCGTTCTGCCTACAATATATTTCAATCAAGATTGCAATTTAGACTTTTCTCCGCATTAACCACAAGCAACAAAAACGGCCTCTAAATAAAGATGTTTGTAAACAAAGACTATTTTAAATATGAACTTTTAATGTTTCTATTGATCAGAATATTATTCAAGAAAACAGCTTTTAATTTAATTAGACATCAATCCTTGTTGAACATAAAGTCCAACCAACAAGCAAGTCTATGTATTAAACTGATTGACCTGTACTCAATGCTTTGTATGATTATACAAACTCTAAAACAAGTAATAAAATTAGATTATCTCACTGCTGCAACTGTTTTCCCTTCCATGTGGAGGCAAACCCACTTTAAACATTTTACTGACACCTAATGGACGTGTCTAATTCCCTAATTGTTACATAGCCAAAAATTGCAGACCTCTGCGCTTTGGAAATTGCGTTATTTTAAATCATGATTATATTGAAAATGCAATTAATTGTTCAGCCCTACTCTGATGGCACTGAAAGCAGTCTAGTACACCCTGCTGTCTTCAGATGTCACCTTATCAGCCAACACTGTCCGCCTGTGTAATATGAATCTTTGGATAAATGCAGCAGCTTAACAGGTTTGTTAGGAGAACATTTTGTGAACAAGCAGCATGTTGGAAAAGGAGGAACAGCGCAGGAAGGTCAGGAATACAGTTGTAGAGAAATGGAAGAGGCAACTCATATAGAAGTTCGGTTAAGTTATATAAAATGTCTCAAGCTTTTAATAAGATGATGAAATGAGGTGTTCATTCTATCATCTAAAAATGAAAAGAACAGCTGAGAGCATTAGTTGGAGAAGCAGCCATGAAGCCCAATGTCACCCCGGAGGAGCTGCAGAGATCCTCCAATCAGGTGGGAGATGCAGGGATCGGTATGCATCCCACAAATCTGACCTCTATGGAAGAGTGACTAGAGAAAGGTTTGAATCAAAGCTATAAGGAGTCGTGTGTGCAGTTTGCCATAGAGAGGGCACAGCAAACATCTGCCCTCTTAAGGCTTTTAGGTAAATCCACCATCAAATCCTGGGACCCAGGACACATTGGCCTGGTTCATCTCTCCTTGAGGCTCAGATAGACGCTGACTTTGAGCAAAGACCTTAAACATACAGCCATAGCTGCAACCCGATGGTTTAGGTGTTGACTGCACACTGACGAGGCATTTCAGCCATTTGATCCAGGTGGGATCAAACTAGGGACACGTCTAAAAGTTCAGGGACACTGGACCTCGCGGACTGAAGTTGAAGGCCTCTGGCCTAGTCAAAGTCCAGACCTAATTTAAATCTCAATCTGAGGGAAGAATTGATTACTGATGTTCGCTATTCTATGTAACTTGGTTTAAGCTATTTAAAGAAAAAGAGTGAGAACATTACCCCCAAATAGTTGCAGCTGTAATCATTTGAAAGCCGTGTATTCTCTTCAGCCCGACTTCATGTTGGACTGTGACACACAATTTAAATCAAAAACCTTAAAGTTTGTGGTTGTGACATAAAAAATGTGAAGTAATACTTTCCCAAAGCGTTGTATTTGTACTGTTCCCTCATTTGACTGTGTAAGGGAACATGCCCCTCCTTTGTTTGGGTCTTTGCTGCAGCTCCACCTGTGTTCATCAAGAAGCCACCGACTTTTGTGGAGGTTCTGCTCGGAGACTCGCTGACGCTTAGCTGCGGAGCCCACGGGAACCCCCGACCAACGGTGGTCTGGCATAAAGATGAGAGTCCAGTTGAGAAGCACGAAAAAATAAAAGTGAGTCCCGTCAAACAGATAGTATTTAGAACTGGTACTATATAAGACAATGTTTTTACAGCAGCCATAGCTTTATTGTTTTGTTTTAGTGGTCGTCCACTTTTCTACTTGGTGTTTGATTATGGTGCATTTCTCCTAGGTGCTCAACGGTACCCTCTCTCTGGCCACTGTCACAAGAAATGTTTCAGGAGTGTATAAATGCCACGTGTCTAACTCCGAGGGCAACCTGACCCACTACACGCAGCTACAGGTTCAAGGTATTCACCGAACGAGCCGTCATCCAAACACAGACAGAACCTCTATTCAATGCGACGGGAGCTCGGTGGTATTTGGGATAAGAGCGCTGCGCTTTTTGTTTCTTATCAGCTCATAGCCTTGAGAAACCCATTTGGCCCATGAGGCGTAGCGATGCGTTTGTGTATACCGCCACCTGCAGTTCACCCTGTGCTCTGCGGTGACTGAGACGGCAGTCGGTCCTGATCTGTGCCTTGCTCTTATAAAAAGGTCCGCCGATCATCATCATCTCCCCCGAGGACACGACCCTCAATATGTCCCAGGATGCTGTTCTGCAGTGTCAGGCAGACGCCTACCCTTCAAACCTCACCTACGAGTGGCTGAAGCAAGGACAGAACGTTTACCACATCGAGTGAGTCCACCTCTCTGAAAAACTTACCCAAGACGTTCAGCGTTGTTGGAAACATCACACAAAGTATTTCTGTCTACTCAGAAAGTTTTAGTTTTAAATATCTGCAGAAATCAGTCAGGTGTTTTTTTCCAAAAAGTACACTGCTTCAATTGGATTATTCACGGGATCGTTTGATCATGTGATCATGAACAAGCTGTGACAAAGAAGATTGCTGTTTAGATTAACAACCATTAATCTAATGCTTTCCCGCACATCCTTTTAAAAGCATTTACTGTGTGCTTCCTACATTTAAGGGTGTTTCTAGACAGCTTAATCAGAAAAGCCATCATGTTTTCCCTCTGTTGGTCTCAGGTCCCTTAAGTCCAGAGTGAAGATTTTGGTGGACGGTACTCTTCTGATCCCTAATCTCATCCCAGAAGATGCTGGCAACTACACCTGTATTCCAACTAATGGGATCCTGACTCCTCCCTCAGCTTCTGCCCATCTGAAAGTGAAACGTCAGTGCCTTACCTCCTCCTCCTGGGTGGCGCTGCTCATCAGGGAGGGTGAATGTGTTTCTACCGTATGTCCCGCTGATAGCTTTCTCTAACTGAGTGAATCTCGTATCTCAGATCCTGCACGTGTGGGAAGAATGCTGCGTGAAACCTACTTGCCAGCAGGAATGGAGGGGGTCATTTACTGCCCTGTTCAGGCCGACCCGCCTGTGCTGTATGTAAACTGGACCAAAGACGGGAATGAGCTCAAACTTGACAATGTAAATGTTAGCACCTTTTTTTTTTAAATATTGTGTTTTAATCAATATTAACACCTTAAGAGTTCATATTGTTGTTTTTTTCCCTCCTTTTATTGGTTTAGTTTCCAGGTTGGATGGTGAACTCGGAGGGCTCAGTGTTTATAGCCACAGCCAACGACAACGCTGTCGGCATGTACACCTGTACTCCGTACAACAGCTACGGCACAATGGGCCAGTCTGAGCCCACCAAGGTCATTTTACAGGTAACTAACACACAATCGTTTTAGAAATGAAATCTATAAGTATGGCACTCAGTTTTATACTGTAACCTGTGGGAACGCTTTCTATAACCACTTTAAGGATAAGATAAAAATAATTCCTTACTCTCACCATGGGGAAATTCAGGCATGACGGTCGCAAAGACACAGAGTTACACAAAATTTACTGCAATTAAAAAAATAAGCTAATCGAATGTTAAGTTAGTTCTACATCAACTGAAAATTAGTTTATTTTCTATTAAATTAAAGCTCCAAGCCTTTTGGATTATGTCCCTACCAGTTTTCAGCACTTTTTCTTTTCAAAATAGCTCAACTTCAGTTAAACTGGGCGTAGAGCACAGAGAAATAGACATTTTCCATTCTTGCCATGCCACAGATTGTTATTTTGGGTTCAGATTTGGCCTTTGACTGCACATCCATATGCTTTGATGTAAACCGGTGGTTCTCTAATCTCTTATAATGAATACCACAGTCAAGCAGAACTTTATTTCTTCATTTATTTATTTTTTACCTACAGATCTTTTTAGCTTTGTATTGGCACTACTGGCCACTGGCTGTGGTCTCTACGTCACACTTGTGATTCCTGTGCAGAACACCTTTATTTATACAGAGATTAAATTTAACACAGATGGACTCTCGTCACTAACGCAGAGACTTCTGAAGGCAGTTCTTCACCCTTTTATTTTCAGGGTAACAGAGTCAAGGGGGTTGAATACAATTTACTTCTGAATTTAATGTTACTATTGTAACAACTGTTTACATGCATCTTGCACTACTCATCATAACTCTATATTGATTTGCACTGCTGACTGTTTATTCACAATTGTTTACATATACATTTGCAATACCGTACTTTAATATGCAATTACCTTCCACTGCACTTTAATTTAAATAGCTGCTTTCCAAACTCTAATTATTAATTTTATAGTAATAGCTACCTGTATATCATGCTCACAATTCTGCCTATAGTAATAGCCACCTGTACATATAATCATAGTACATGTAAACTCTGTTATAATAATCATGTGTATATTATGCTATTGTACATATCTGTAAAACTCTATTCACAGTTATATCCACCTGCTATTGCACTTCTGGTTAGACCTAAACTGCATTTCGTTGCCTTGTACCTATACCTTTTTAATGACAATAAATATGAATCTAATCTAATTTAATATAATATAATTTACACTTTTTGGATTTTTGAATTGTAAAAAAAATATTTTCAAAACCAAGTATAATTTACACAACGTCACAGTTGCGCTTTACTTCATGTTGGTCTATCCCGAAAAATAAATGCATGTATGTTTATGGTTCTTAAAAACAATCAGGGGTCTAAATAAAAAATAAATAAAAAATCCTTTATGTAGATGAGCAGAAGTAAAAAGAGTGTCACTTTTCCAGGACCCACCATCATTTCGAGTTCCCCCTCTGCCAGAGTATCTCCAGGAGGTCGGCCGAGATTTGATCATCCCGTGTGAAGCCAGTGGAGATCCTGCTCCAAACGTAACCTGGAGCAAGGTATGACAACATCCTGCTTTTCTGGAGCCGCGGCCATGTCTCACGGATCTGCTTGCCTGAACCTCTGGGTGCTCTTGTCGACAGATTGGCCCCAGTCCTCGCTCGCCGTACGTCGTGTTGTCCAACGGATCCCTCCTGCTGCAGCCGCTTAGCAAAGATCACCATGGGGGCTGGGAGTGTTTGGCCACCAATCGTGTGGCGACTGTCAGTGCGGGCACCGTGGTCTTTGCTCTGGGTGAGTGCATTAGCATTATCTGCCATTATTATCTGACACATGAGTTTTCAGCAGGTAGGTGCATTAGTAACAGGTTAGATTTATACCTGTGTCTGTCGTTTAGGGACCAGTCCTCATGCCGTATCCTCAGTGACCGTCAACACGGAGATGAACCAGGCCAACGTGTCCTGGCTCCCAGGATTTGATGGTGGATTCACCCAAAAATTTACTGTGTGGTCAGTAGCGTGAAACAGACCCGGTGTTAAAACATTTCCTGCCTTCAACCAACTAATACAATTTAGATGTTTGGATTTGGTCTTTTGAAGGGTCAAGCAGTCGTCCAGGGGGAAACACGAGTGGGCATCTTTGCCCGTGCCAACATCCAAAAACTACCTGCTTGTGACCGGCCTTCTCGCAGGCACTGGCTACCAGTTCAGCGTCCTACCTCAGAATAAACTCGGCTCAGGACCTTTTAGTGAGATTGTGTCAGTCCGGACAAAAGGTTAGTACTAATGAAATTTGTTTGTTTGCCTCCAGGCAACCTGGTGCCATTTTGCTTTAAGTAAAGGTCACCTATACACACTTGTCGTCCATTTAGCTGTTCCAACAGAGCTACCTAAAGCTGCCACGGGTCTCCCAGCCCTGGACCCGCCCACGCTGCTGTCAGCTAACCGGACCGGACGCGGCGTTCTCCTGCAGTGGCAGCCTCCTGAGGCTCCACTCTCTCCACTGACAGGTTTTGTCCTACAGGCCCGCAGAGATCGAGGCCAGTGGGTCATCATTGGCAGCAACATCCACGGCAATCAAAGCCAAGTACTTGTGCAAGGACTGCTAAGGGTGATTATTTACTACTAGCAAAAAAAAAAAAAAACAGACACTGTTCATGAGAGCGTTTGTGATGTAGTCAAATACACAATCTGTGTCTTTCTCAGGACTCCATGTATGATTTGAGGCTGATGTCACGCAGCAACAAGATGCTTAGTGAACCGAGTGAGTCTGTGAGCGTTTCCACTGAAGGTAGAGTTTTTTTCATCGTACACCAATATTACTGAATATTTCCTAAATAAATGTTGTTTCTTGAAATGATTGAATTGAATTCAATTTTGTTTAGATTGCAGCAATTCACAACACATGTCATCTCAGGGCTCTTTACAAAGTCAAATCCAATCAAATCAGACAGATTGGTCAAAAAGTTTCCTATCTAAGGAATCCCAGCAGATTTCATCAAGTCTTGACAAGCAGCATTCACTCCTCCTGAGAGAGTGTAGAGCCACAGGGGAGAGTCTCCTGCATTGTCCATGGCTTTGCAGCAATCCCTCATACTGAGCAAGCATGAAGCGACAGTGGAAAGAAAAACTCCCCATTAACGGGAAGGAAAACCTCCAGCAGAACCAGGCTCAGTATGAACGGTCATCTGCCTCGACCGACTGGGGTTAGAGAAGACAGAGCAGAGACACAAAAAAGCACAGAAGCACACATTGATCCAGTAATCTGTTCTACATTAGATGGGAATAGCGGGCCAGCCGTCTTCTCTGGATGATGCCACAGTTAACAGAACGCCAGACCAGGTGTACCTACTATGAAGAAAAAAAGAGCAAGAACTAAAAGTTGAAATAATACCAAACATTGCAAATTGGAGAACAGCAGGAGAACTCAGCAGAGTGAGAGAAATGTCCTCCAGTAGCCTAAGCCTGTAGCAGCATAACTACAGAGATAGCTCAGGGTAACATAAGCCACTATAAGCTTGTCAAAAAGGAAAGTTTTAACATTAGTCTTAAAAATAGATAGGGTGTCTGCCTCACGGACCAAAACTGGGAGTTGGTTCCACAGGAGAGGAGCCTGATAGCTAAAGGATCTGCCTCCCATTCTACTTTTAGAGACTAGGAACCACCAGCAGACCTGCAGTCTGAGAGCGAAGTGCTCTGTTAGGAACATACGGGGTAATCAGAGCTCTGATATATGATGGAGCTTGATCATTAAGGGCTTTATACGTTAGAAGAAGAATTTTAAATTCTATTCTTGATTTAACAGGAAGCCAATGAAGGGAAACTAAAATTGGAGAAATATGATCCCTCTTGTTGATTTTCATCAGAACTCGTACTGCAGCATTTTGGATCAGCTGAAGGCTTTGAACTGCATTTTGTGGACTTCCTGATAGTAAAGAATTACAATAGTCCAGCCTTGAAGTAACAAATGCATGCACTAGTTTTAAAACATCAATCCTTGACAGAATATTTCTAATTTCAGCAATATTCCAGAGGTGAAAAAAGGAAACTCTGGAAACCTGTTTAATATGGGATTTAAATGACATGTCTTGGTCAAAAATAACACCAAGTTTTTTTTACTTTATTACCAGAGGCCAAGTTAATGCCATCCAGGTTAAGTGATTGAATCTGGTTTGATTACAGGAATGGATATTTACCCCCTCCGCCCTGGTTTCTTAGAAGTAATCCCTCAACCGCTGATGGCTGGTGTGATAGGGGGAGCATGCTTTCTGTTTCTTGCAATCATCCTCTCGGTGGTGACAGCGTGCTACATGAGCAACAGGAGACGGCGGCGACGCAGAAAGAGAAGACAAGGTAAAACACACATTCTTCCTCTGTGACTGTCCTGTTATTGTTTAGTGGGGAATATATCACAACTTTTATAGTTCCTTTTAAATTTGCGCTTAGACTGATAGTTCATGATTCATTTCCATGTCCAAAAAGAAGAAAAATGTGAAAAAGCAAGAAAGAGAAACAGCTATCTCAACACGGCTTAGATGCAGCCAAAAGTTGCTGAAGATTGATGACGTATTTACTTTCAGCACCAAACGCGGGCCATCTTACAACGTCCACACCAGGACAAACGTAGTGATAGCAAAGTCTGCAGCTCCAATGCGAGTTCTTAAAGTGAAGAGTTATTTGGCCGTTCATCATCTGTGGAGAAGGAAGTCTGGAGAAAAATCATCTCAGAGCAGCACTAGTTTGGAGATTTAACCAACCTGCACTTTTTATAGCGTTTTAAAGGCCTTCTGTGGCGAGCCCAGTTGCCTGTAATTTATTACAGTGGGGAATGAATCCCTGGGACAAATACTTTGAAACAGAAGAATCCTGCCAGCATTCGGGGAGTCGGAGTCTGTGCTCAGGGTTCTGGGCAGCATTGTTACTCGTACGCTGCTTAATTCAATTCAATTCAATTTTATTTATATAGCGCCAGTTCATGAAACATGTCATCTCGAGGCACTTTACAAAATCAAGTTCAATCAGATTATACAGATTGGTCAAAAATTTCCTATATAAGGGAACCAGTTGATTGCTTCAAAGTCCCGACAAGCAGCATTCACTCCTGGGGAACCATAGAGCCACAGGAAGAGTCATCTGCATTGTACATGGCTTTGCTGCAATCCCTCATACTGAGCAAGCATGAAGCGACAGTGGAGAGAAAAACTCCCCATTAGCGGAAAGGAAAAACCTCAAGCAGAACCGGGCTCAGTATGAACGGTCATCTGCCTCGACTGACTGGGGTTACAGAAGACAGAGCACTGACGACAGTCATTTCAATGTAATGCAAAACTGGAGAACAGTAGAAATCAGCAGAGTGAGAAAAATAGGCCCTGATGTCCTCCAGCAGCCTAAGCCTATAGCAGCATAACTATAGAGATAGCTCAGGGTAACATGAGCCACTCTAACTATAAGCTTTGTCAAAAAGGAAAGTTTTAAGATTAGTCTTAAAAGTAGACAGGGTGTCTGCCTCACAGACCAAAACTGGGAGTTGGTTCCACAGGAGAGGAGCCTGATAGCTAAAGGATCTGCCTCCCATTCTACTTTTAGAGACTCTAGGAACCACCAGCAGACCTGCAGTCTGAGAGCGAAGTGCTCTGATTAATGTAGGCGCCACGGACTGGACTCAGTAATTTATCTGATAATAAAAGTATAAAAAAAATTATTTGCAAAGGTAAACCGTAAACAGTCATTGCATCAGATCATATTTTAGAAAATATTTTTTAAAAAATATGTTTTTATGGACCCAGCAATGGGGAAAAAAACGCATTTCAAACAGCAAACGTGACAATCACAATAACACTGCCTGTTTCGGGGCTTTGCAGACTTCATCATACCGATTTTTTTGTGGTCATGGCGAATCTGAGGTTTTAACATGCTAACTTTTTTACGTGATAATGATAAACGGTACGATGCCTGCACGTCATTAATTGGCTCTTCAGTTTCTTCAAACACGTGTCACCATTGTAGCTCCAGACAAAAGTTTTACTCACTAGTTTCAAGCTCTTGCTACATGGTCATGGGCAGAAAGGAAGCTAAATAGATACTTATGCAGTCAAATATTTCCTTTGTTATGTTCAGGCACTGAGAAAAAGCAAGTCGCTGCTGTAGGTAAGCTTTGAGTGAGCGGTTACTAATTTAATTCATGCTGAGATGTGCAGACAGGAAACACAAGAAATAAAAACTATGATTAAATGATGATGTTTTCTTTTAGCAGAGAAACCTGATGCTCACAAACAATAACCTGTGCTGCTTCAAGGACCGCGCTAGAGCTATTGGTCATCGCTGTGGCATGAACTGATCTTTAGATCCTTAAATTCAAGCTTCCCCTTGTTTTAATGTCCTCGGGTAAAACGTGTTTCTGGTGAGGTTTTCATTTTTCCTGGTGGGTTAGGAGAAATCTGTCGTCTTCGCCTGTTTATTTTCACAAAGCTCACCTACTTCTCCTCCATACAAGATCTTTATATCATTCGTATTCGTGTGTGTGGATGTGACTCAGCAAACTGTGCTTTATCTGTTTAAAAGACGAATGGAAAGGCGATGCTTTTTAGGTTTTATGGCTCTAAATTGTGATATTTGATCTTTGGTTCCAAGTTTAATGGAACAACTAATACAAAAACCTCTAATTCCTGCTGCTTTTCTTCCTTTTAGACTTGCCTGCCGCTATTCAGAAGAGCCCGTCTCAAGAGTAAGCGTCTTGATCATGTTCGTTTCCCTTCACCAACACGTCCCTGTAGTCTCCATCCCGAATGTTTGAAGTTGTTTTTCTGTGTCTCCCTCAGACCGCGATCACCGCCACGCAGCCCAGACAGCGTCCTCAAGTTTAAACTGTGTCCGCCTCTTCCCTTCTTTCCCAACTCCTCCTCATCACAATACGATCGCTCCTCGTTTGACAAGGGCAGCCGCGGGGAATACCACGATCAGCGGAGACAGCTTCTGTCCAACTCGTCTCCTCCGCCCCATTACACGCTCTTTGAGAGTCACCTGGGTTCTCAGGCGCCTTCACCGACGGCCCTGGAGTCCATTTCCCGAGGCCCAGACGGGCGCTTCATTGTTCAGCCGCTGCCGGAGGGTTCAAGCCCTTCCACTAAGAATAAGATAAAGAAGGATGTCCTGCAGGGTAACGGGAGCGTGAACGGGTCGGGGAGCAACAGGACGTCAATCAGGGACTCTCCAAAGTCGAGCATCTTGAGCTCAGAGAAGGACGAGAGGAAGGAATCTCCTCTGACGGTGGACGTGCCAGAGCTGAGCCGGCCTCCCGCCTCCCCGGGGAGAGTACGAGCCATGGCGAGGAACTTCTCCCGCCACGGCTGCTTCTACTCTGACGACGAACAAGGCTCCGAGAGTCTTTTGGAGAGGGCCAGCTTTTACTCCGACAACAGCGAGAGAAAGCCCAGCGATTCCCTCCGGCGGTGTCGCATGCAGGGCAACTCCGAAGACCTGTTCTCCAGTTTGGGAAGGAAAACCAGGCTGCTTGATAGAGACAGACCCCATCAGGGAGGCTACCAACCCATGGAGAGCAACCTGACGGACGACAGCACCCTGGTGTCCCAGCTGGAGACGGATAGCGTCACCAAGTGCGTCCAACTGGCAAAGGAGAGGGAGGAAATTGAGAGGGAGCTGAAGAACTTCACAACGGGTCAAAGACATCGCAGCCGAGCGAGGGAGGAGCCTTCTCCATCTCGTAAAACGGAGCCGCCTCAGAGGGAAGAGCCCAAATCAGCGGAAGACCCAGTGTGGAAACCTCAAGAAGTTACAATCAGACAGAAGTACAAGCCCTCGGCGATGACAAGTCGGGTTTCTGACTACAGGAGAGCGTGCTACTTTGGCAACACTAGCAGCCCGCTGGACAGGCTGCCCACCTCTCGCATACAGTGGGACATCAGCCCGGTGACGTCTGTCTCCAGCCTCATCCATGTCCAGACTCCTCATCAGGAGACCACGTCGCCGTCTAGAGAAGCCGCAGAGGAGTCTCTGACTTTAAATTCGTCGAGATCGCCGGTCACCCAGAACACCTCCCTGCCCTCGCTGTCCCCCGACACCACGCCAGATCGAAGCTAAGCCATCCAGTCCTCAGAAGAAGCAGGAGACGTGCGCCGACCTGGCGGAGGAGACGCAGCGGAGGAGGAGTCCGTTAGCTTCTCAGCTACGGCGCTTAGCCACCATAGAGAGACCTGAAAGCTCAGCTTCTGTCCAGCAGAGCCAGACTGAGAGAAGCGATCCCGGTCCCTGCAGTTCCTCGATCTTACGCTACGATCATCAGAAAGTAGGAGCCAAGTCCAAAGACAGAGAGAGCCAGGGCACTTCTGGGTTTTACGCTGAGCTGGAGAGAGAGGGCGTCCGAACGCGCTCCAGGAGGAGCGACAAGTGTCTCTTCCCCGACAGCCTGAGCCCCGTCTCGACCTTGACGCTCGTGGAAGAAGTGGAGGTGGACCAGTCTCAGTTTTCAGCGCCCCGGATGTCCGACTCCTTCAAGGCCGAGCCCGCCGCCCCGTCGCCCAAAATGTCCCCACGCCAGACCAGCGCCATCCTGGAATACCTGAGCCTTCCAGGTTTCATTGAAATGAGCGTGGACGAGCCCGCGGAGGAGGTTCAGGGGGCCAACACCTCCGAACGAGGATCAGAACAAAAGCCCGAGGAGGATTCTGTCGTGGCGAAACCCGACGTGGTTCCTAGAAACTGGGAGGTTCACGTTCAGGAGAACAAAGAAACTGCGTCAGGTGAGAAACAGGCCGCTCCTCTGGGAGCTGCGCCTTGCAGCTTCGATGCCTCTAAAAGACAAGGGAGCAGGAGATCTCCTCATGTGGAGACCAGGGTGCGGTTCCCTGATGACCCGACGACGTCCTCCTCGGCTCCAGAGCCAACAAGCAGGGCGCTCTACGATGAGAAGACGAGGACTCGAGCAGGCAACATTTGCACAGGCAGGCTTGAATCCCGCCTCGGGTCCAGGTCCTCCCACGCTTTGTTCAGCGCGGCTAAAAGCGTGGCGGACATTGTGTCGAAGCATTCCCAGGGTTATTTGGACAGTGAGGAGTTTTCGCCAGAGCAGCCCCAAAGACAAGCCTCTCAGGGAAGCAGGACTAACAAAATAGTGTCGCGGATAACTCAAGCCCCCGTGCCATTCCTGAAGAAATCCCTAAGCCTCGGTCCCTGCAGGACTCTCTCGGGCGTGGCTCAGCCTCGCCCTTACCTCAAGAAGTCCATCAGCCTGGGCTCACAGCGGTGGGAGCACTTTGAGACGCCGAGAACTTATATTTCCGAGAAATGTTTCTGGGACGAGTTCCCAAGCCCCGACGTGAGGGTGAAGTCCTACAGTTTGGGCCGCACGCCGCCTTCCCTCCCCCCGCCGGGCCCCTGCTGGAGAGAATACGTCCCGTTTCGCCGTCCCAGCATGGGGAGCTTAGAGAGGCCGCACCACGCGCCGAGGTCTTTAGCTAGTCCTTCCTACCTCACGCCTATGTACCCGCCTAGACAAACCTCGGTGTCCCCAATGCTGGAGCCCTCAGATCCACGACGCCAGGCGGCCATTTTCCCCGAGTCATCTAGGTGGTCCCCCTCGTATCAAGACACGCTGAGGCCTGTCCAGCATCAGTACGTCTCCAATCTGCCCTACTACCAGCACTGGCCGGACCCCCGAGGGGAAAGCTTGAGACATTTGGACGCCAGAATAGGCCCTCCGAGATCCTACCTGCCCAGGGGCATCAGCTGGCCCTCGCCTTATTACGCCGCCTTCCCACCCAGGGAGGGGGACGGCTACAGGCATCCGGACAGGATGATGGGACGGGGCGGGGACGCCGACGTCAGAGAAGGGGGCAGGGCCAGCTTCGCCAGTCAGAGCAGCGGTAGAGGCAGCACTGGCCTCTTCAGACAGTCCCTGTCCATCACGCCCACCCTGCTCAGCTCCCCAGAAACCACAGAGGAACACGAACGCCTCCGGGCTGAGATGGAGCTGGCCAAGAGGAGAGTCAAAAGGTGACAGGCGCCCACCGACCGTCCGGAGTGACCGACGACGTGGAGCGTCCGCTCTACGGATGGATTTATCTCTGTTGCCAAAATAAGTCTTGTTGTGAGACTCTTGTCTGTTTTCTGACCTCTGTGTGTGTGTCTCGTTAGAAGGAACACGTCAGTAGATGAAAGTTACGAGTGGGACTCTGCTGACGCCTGCCTGGACCCCGAGGTCCTGGAGGCCACCAGGCCGGACCAGTCTCCAGCTGCTGTTCAGAGAGGCAGGGGGGAGACGGGGTCGGATCAGACTGGTGGCCTCCGGGATCAGCGGCAGAAAGGTGATCATTTATTTCACATTGTTCACATTTATTAAATCTGGCATGTGTGATTGTTGCTGTGCTGGATGTGACGGTGCTGCATGTGTCCCAGTGCTCTGATTTTTGTTGGCTCATCCCATGACATTTCCCTCCATGCCGTTCCCGTCCTCGATGCCCACCCAGGCCCACCTCCCCCTGTCATCCCTGCTCGCTCGCTAAGTGAGGCACGCTTCAACGCTCTCCGCCTGGAGTACCAAGAGTACAGGCGGGCCCAGGGGCCCCCCCGTGCCCTGGAGCCCCGCTTCCGCCCCGGCCACGATTCGGACTCTGACTCCAGCTCAGCGCTGCTCTAGCAGCTGAACCCGGTCCGTTGCTCTGCCTGACCCTCGCACCCTTTGTTTTCCTCATTTCTTTTCTCCACCTCTCACTGTTTGCCTGCTGAAATCCTGCCTGCATGTGGTAGTTATAGAGAACCCTGTAAAAACATTCACGCTCTATGAATCTATTTACGTTTTCTCCTCTTACAATAAAAAACCTGAAGGTATTTGACTGGAATTGTATTTGACAGATCGACACAATGTCGTGCATAATTGTGAACAATATTTCAAACAGTTTTTTTTTTCAAATCTTAACAATCTGATGTGGATTTTTATCCGGCCCCCCTAACAAAACACCCTGTTGTCCCACCTTTGGCTGCAATTACAGCTGTAAGCCTTTCGGAGTATATCTTTACCACCTTCGCACATCCAGAAACTGAGACTTTTCTCCATGCTTCATTGGAAAATAATTCAATTCAATTTTATTTATATAGCGCCAATTCACAACACACGTCATCTCAAGGCACTTTACAAAGCCAAATTAAATCAAATCAGACTGATTGGTCAAAATATTTCCTATCAGGAAATCCAGTAGATTGCATCAAGTCTTGACAAGCAGCATTCACTCCTATAAGAGCGTAGAGCCACAGGGACAGTCATCCCTCATACTGAGCAAGCATGAAGCGACAGTGGAGAGGAAAACTCCCCTTTAACAAGAAGGAAAACCTCCAGCAGAACCAGGCTCAGTATGAACGGTCATCTGCCTCGACCGACTGATGGTGTCACAGCTAACAGAACGCCAGTCTACTATGAAGACAGAGAACAAAAAGTTAGAAGTTGAAATAATAACAAACAATGCAAATTGGAGAGCAGTAGGAGAACTCAGCAGAGTGAGAGAAATAGACCCTGATGTCCACCAGCAGCCTAAGCCTATAGCAGCATAACTATAGAGGTAGCTCAGAGTGACATAAGCCACTCTAGTTATAAGTTTTGTCTAAAAGGAAAGTTTTAAGATTAGTCTTAAAAGTAGACAGGGTGTCTGCCTCACGGACCAAAACTGGGAGTTGGTTCCACAGGAGAGGAGCCTGATAGCTAAAGTCGTTCCTTGATTCATGTTCTCTAATTGCTTGAACTAATTTTTATCTACATAAATCACAGTAGAGAGGGCTGACATGTGCACGGCACACTTTGCACTTCTTTGGAAACCGCAAAGAATCAAATCCACTTCCCAGTTATGCACCACCTTGTGTTGGTTTATCACATAAAACCCTAATGAAATACGCTGAAGTCAAAAAATGCAATGAAACTCAGTGGCTTTTCCCTAACGCTGTTCTGCTCTCTCTCTCTCTTCTCCGCAGATGCATCAAACACAAAAACCAAATAGCAGTGCTACTGAACGGACGACAGCACCGTGGTCCCAAACACTGGAAACCTTTCATTCTTGTTAAAGAGTTTATTCTTCTGCTGCAGCAGCTTCAAGAGGTTTTACTGCTCCGCTTCGTAAGACATCCCTCGGCTGTTTTCAGGCTTGTTTCCTCCTCTCGAGTCTGTTTCGGTGTGAGAAAAGTGACAATCAGACAAAACAGAGAGATGAAATGCATTCGAGATAAGGTTCCCGGTTTAAGGTGGGAAAGACCTGCTTTGTGAAAGCAGCGGTCAGCTGCACACAGTGACAGATGCACTGCAAGCTCTGTTGTTTTTAAGAGCTGAGACTCTCCTGTAGCGGTGGTAAAAGACGCGCCTGACAGGCCTGTAGGTGTACAAGATAACGTCTCTGTGAGAATGTCTTCGTCTGTATCGGTGCCTGTGAATAAAATGGTGCTAGCCGGGCTCCCCGTGTCCATTTGAATTAATTAATTCAAAACGCCCCAGCAGTGTGTCTGTGTGTGATTTAGCTGACGGTCGCCTGGGATCATGCCCCTCTCCGTATCCCGTCAACCTCACAGTGTTTTGTTTAAAGTGTATAAATGTTCATACGCATAGTTTATTGCGATTAAGTCCCAAATTGATCCTCATGACTCCCCATCAGATGAGAAAACCCTACTGGAAAAGTCTGACTTTTAACAGGTTAAGACGATCTTTGCCTTATTTTTCGTTCGTTAAACAACGGCAGGACAAGCCGAGAAAAGCAAAAAAGAATGATTGGAGATTTAAAAAAAAAAAGCATCAAAACACACTTTCAGGTCCTCATTGTGAGTATTTCTGTGTATTTATTGAGATGAATAACAATATGCAACGATGTTTACAATTCACATCCCTGATGTGACGGCAGCACTGTGAATATTTCCTTGACTTCTGATTCTGTATTTGAATTGCAAGTCTGTCATGAATTGTTGTGCCCATTAGCCTACTGTGTGTGTTTGTTGTTGTTGTTTTTCAACTAAAGGAAAACAAGCTGTTTTTGTACGTGATCCGACAAACCCATATAAAAGATGTTTTTGTAGCTATACTTTGGGAAGCCTTTTTATTATTTTTGCTTTGGCTTCCCAGACCAAACCCCCCCCTGAGGAGCGAATATGGCATTCTGGAGGATGGCTTTGGAAGCCTTGTACAAAGAAGACAATTTTATATCGTTACCTGTTTTTGTCATTTTTTATATATGTTTGCAAATGAATAAATTGTTCTATTCTGAATGTAGCACTCTGAGGTTATGTAAATCTTTTTTTTTTTTTTTTACGATAAAATGTGCGATTGTCCGCAGGAGCAAAGAGGTTTAAAAAGTGATATCACTGGTGCAAAAAAAATGTTTGACTGGTTTGGGACAAGTAATTGCTTAATTAATTATTGCATATTAATTAATATATCATGGTGTGACAAAGGCGTCACAATCTCCAAATAACTGTCCGATCCAAATTGAAGGTTCGTAAAACGGCATTTTCTCCATGTGAGGATTGTTGAGCACCATTGAAGTCACTTCAGGTTGGTGGAAGCCCACTTTGGTCCTCAAACCATTTCCGAGAAGCTCTTAGTTTCAGTCTAATTTTAAAATTTATAAATATAAAATATTGCAGCAGACCCCAAAATATAGGCCTCTAAACCAGTCGTGTGTGCTTATTGTTTGTTTCCACCTCCAGCTTGATGAGCCGGCTTGTAAGGACCCTAGTGTTGATTCTATGCAGGTCCTTGTTTCTTTCTACCTGGACTACAGAAAATGTCATTGTTATTTCATTCACTCAGTGATGAATATAAGTCGCTTATTTAACAGCTAAAAAAATTAATGAAAAGGAGCAGAGAAAAGCATAAACTTATATCTGATCCCTATTCACATAATAAACATTAGGCCATTCAACTCAAGACCATTACAGCCGTATTTTCAATTGGCCAAAAAAAAAAAAGGCAACAAAGCATCAGCTTATTCAATCCCATAATCCTCACAATGATTTTCACATTTCTTTTGAATGCAGAAAGAGTTATAGATTGTTTTATCTCACTGTCCAGACACGTACACCTTTAATTGAAACACATATTTCCATCGTTTCTTTTGAATTATAATTAAAAATCTATTTTTAATGTTTTTTTGGTAGAAGTTTTTTATGTGTTTTACACATGGATTTTGTTTATTCACTCTATCAATTGATTTGAGTTTTAATAAGTTAAACTGTATAAATAAAGGATTTGTATGATCTCTGTACCCACCACTAATACCTGAAATATCTATAAAAATCTATAAAAACTATCTTCTTAAATACCCGACATTGGTCCCCTGGAAATGTAGAAGTTAATGTCAGTTTTATAAGAGAAACCAGCCAGCATCCCAGTAAAAAGGACAAAATTGCCAAATAAGGTCCTGAAAGCTGTGTAACGTATTTTTTGCTACCCAAACAACTTTTCATTTTCCTTACTGAAAAAAATAGCGTTTAATAGCCTTTTTATTTGCTTGGTTTCTGTTCATGTACTCCTCATAGATCCCAGCTAATCAGCAGGACTACAGGAATCCTTCTCTTGTTTCAACTCACCACAGCTACTGAGTGAGCTCTTTGTCCAGCAGAAATTTGAACTCGTATCTTTCGTGTCAGGCTTTACCAGGTGGAACGGGTTCAGTGGATCGGCAACCAGTGGCAAATTTGTTTCATTCAGAGGTTTAACTTCTCAGCTTTTTGTGTTTTAATGCAATTTGGAGTGCCACATGATTTCTACCCGTATGGAAAGTTTGAGAATAGAATAATTATGACATTTGTTGTCTGTTTTAATCATCAAATTAAAGACCAATGTATTTGTACATAAACAATGCACCAAAAAAAAACATTCTTCTGAGATTGTGTGTCAAGAACAACGCTTCGTGATCCCCCAGAAGGACCAAAGCAGATATGCAAGAACAGAATGGAGAGAAGACATTTCACTGATCAAGCGGAGGATGAATGGGTGCAAATATGTGTGAAAGCAGGAAGAAAATGGTCCAAAGTTATCTGAGATGTGCAGATCTGATTTGAATCACAAGTTGACTTTCCTTTATATAGGTATATCATGATAAATTAGTCTATGTTTTAAAATCAAATTTATTTCAGGTGAAAAAAGTGAAGCTCGCAGTAGGCAGATGCATTACAGCCACTGTCATATATGGTAGTTTACGTGCTTATTTCTGTTAATTGTGATGATTATGCATTTCAGATTCAAGCACAGAGTTCTGTACCAAGGCATATTAGGAAAGGTGAATGGAAGGATAATGGTGCCCAAAATGGTGATAGTGTTGTTCCACTATGCTTCAAGAACGTCCAGAGTGAGCTCAGCCGTCTACTAGAAAGTTCATGCTTCATGCCTCCGCTGACAGCCTTTACAGAAATGCTGACTAATGTACCAATACCTGGTTTAAAGATCATGGCATCACTGGGATTCACTGGTCATCATCTGACCCAGTCTAACTCAATCAGGGCTTCCTTCACATCTCAGCAGAACCAATTCTCTCCATGGCACACGGCACCGATCAGGTGATTTATGGAAAAGGCGCGCAGACTGATGTCTACACCGCACAGTACACAGATATCATTTCTAGAGTGGCCAAAATTTTCTGCAGTAAAAGTCCTTCTTTTTATTAATCTTGTGCAATATTCAGATTTTCTTCTAAATGAAATTTTAGGTTTACATTAGCCACATTAACGGAAAGAAAAAGAAACTGAAAAATATTACTTTGTGATGAAACTATAACTAACTACCGTCACTTATTGAGCGGTTTTACTGAAACTTTACTGAAACTCTACTTTACTGAGGTGCACATGTATGACATTTTCCCAAAATAACCATTAGCCATCAATGACACTAAATTTGCATTTCAACTAGAGCATCTTTATTATTTCAGGTAAGATTTCATCACAGTGTAGAGGCGAATGCCGTGCATTCATGAATGCTTTTCACTTGGTGGACAAACGCAACACATGTTTGACCATATTTCCGATCCCATCGGATATATAGTGATAGTGATAGTCTGTCTCCCACATGAAGGACGGAGTGCTGACCACTTTGTTCTTCTCATCCACATAGGCTTCGTGAAAAGGAAAGGTTAAGGTCCAAACAGCCCTGGAGTCATAATAACGATGAAGACAAACAGGCTTTAGCTTGAATTTAACCGCGATCGGAGCTCTCAAAGGATATGTATGGCTCACGGACGACGTGGCGGGCACCCATGCCCTTCACAGCCTCCACCATGTTGGTCTGAGGCCAGTTCCCCCAGCGGGTGTTTTCGTCCCGCTCATATCCCATGGTCACCTCGATGCTGGGCAACACGCGGCAGGCCAGCACCGGAGCCATGCTGGCCAGGCTGAAACAGGAGCAGAGACTCTTAAATCACTAAACACACCCTAATTAAATCACTAAACAAACCCTAATGTCTCATTTAATATGTGATAACGAAGATTTAATTTCATTTGATTTAATTGTTCATCGTGTGAGCAGAAACATTTGGCTTCCAGAAAGTCGTGTTGTTGCTTTTAATTCAGTTCAGTGCCTTCGGCTGATCCGAAGGGCTGCAGTGAGAGTACTGATGAATTAAAGGGTGAGATCAAATTCCTCCAATATCTACTTCCTTTTATTGGCTGAAATTATTCCTTTCTCATAAAGAGCTTTTAATAATCAAGCTCTTTCATACATTAGAGATCTGATTGTTGATTCCTACCAGAACCCTTCACTATCAGAGAGATGCTGGAGTCTCTAAAAGTAGAATGGGAGGCTCCTGTGGAACCAACTCCCATTTTTATTCTGTGAGGCAGACACCCTGTCTACTTTTAGGACTAGGCTTTAAACTTTCCATTTTGATAAAGCTCATAGTTACAGTGTGTTAGGTTATCCTGAGCTGTCTCTGTAGTTGTGTTGCTATAGGCCTATGGTGCGTTCACACCGGACGCGAACAAGGCAAATTCTTTGGTTGATCGCCAGCTGTTGGTTCCTTGACATTTCGCCTCTCTCTTGCAAACACTTTGTACCAACAACGCTGTGAAATTTCACCCAAATGACCTCGCTGGTTCACCAAATAGGATGAGTGTCTATCCGCTCGCTGGTTCCTCTTGCCTGTTCATGGATTTTATTGAGCGAGTCACAGTGCTGTATGTAATGTACAAAGCCAAAAAATGTCCACCAGATCCTCCACAGATGCACCCGGTTTGGTGAGTATCACCACGTCTGGATGACCGTCTAAAAATGAGGACCTGCAGCCCGTCTCGAGAGATGGATCACCTTCCAGGACACCAACTGCATGCGCTCTATCCCCACTGCAGAGCGCCTTTCCATCTGTCTACGGTCAGGAAATCAATCATTGCTAAATACAAATATAGCCTAATTGTACTAAATATGTAACAAATCAAAAAAAAATCTGCTTAAATAAATGGACAAAGAGAACCCTTAATGCATTGAGAATTGACAGAAAACGTCAGTTGAAGTTTATTGAACTCCAGAGAAATTTCGCTTTGCTCTATTCGCTAAATTTGCGGCTTTCTCACGGCGGAACAGTTAATGCTCTCCTGGTCGCCCCTTTAAATAGGGATAACATGTAAATCCCTCGTTCCATTCGCCTCGTTCGCATTTGGTGTGAATGCATCTTTACGCCGCTGATGGACATACTCTCTAATTATGCATTACCTGCAGCAATTCTGACTTTAACCTTACGTTCTATCTCGATTTTTGCTTCATATTTTTGCTTCATACCTATTTTTGCATTAATTTTTGCTTCTACTTAACTATGACACGTTAGGTAAGGAAGCATCATCTGAGCTGTTTGTGCCAACACCTTCATGGTATCGGCTATTTTGTCTCTCTCCTATGCAAAGCAATTGAAGTAGCTATAGCTGTGACTAACAGCGTTATGTATTCTGTTTTTCAACTTATAGATTTTACAACTAGGTCCAAGCTTTCATGTTTAACAGTGTGTCTCTCCTAGATGAAGCCACTAAAGACGCTATTTCTGCAATTAACTTTTCATTTGACATAGAAAGTACTCCTGGATCAGTGCTTCCGAGTTTTTTGTGTCCTCTGGGTCGTCCTGAAGCACCCAGTCAGTCCCAGCAGACGGCCCCTCATGATGAGTCAGGTCCTGCTGGAGTTTTTCTTTCCACTGTCACCACTTGCATGCTCAGTGTAAGGGATTGCTGCAAAGTTCACAACTCAGTGCAAATCACAGCCTATTCTCGACACATTTTTGTTCATCTTGTAATTGATTTGTCTCTATCTTTCCATTATTAGCTGTTTTATTATCAATAATATTATTAATATCTGTGTGCTGTGTGTCTCCAGCAGTTTATGTTAGTCTTAATTGGCTCTTTTTAAAAAAACAGGCTCACAAGAGGGGGGCTAAGAGAGGGGGAAGACATGGAGCAAAGGACCACATGTCTCCAGTCGAACCTGGGTTGCACCCTACCCTGCGTGCCCCACTCTTTCTATTTTTAACCTCTGTAAAGCACTTTATTGTTGCCAAACGTATTGGGGGAAATGAATACATTTGAACCCGTATGGTAGGTACTGTACAATTTTTAGTCTGGGTAAATGAGAGAAAATCAGAGCTAAATTCAATGTTGTGCATTGAATTATTGCTTTTAAAATTCATTGAAGTTGTATGTTGTATCATCACACTGCTCTAAAACGAAAACAATTCAAATGCATCATTAAAAGCCCAGCATTAATATAAAATGTATACCAATTACGAGTGGATGCTAATTATGACTGCCACATGACCCATGAGCTCAATGTGTACTATTCAGATACATCATTTAAAGAGGATTTGCGTCTATGTGAATCACAGATATTTGTCCAATTTCAAAACACCAAATCCCACTAAAGCAAACAATGGAAAAGGCATACTCTAAAGCTGACTGCCACCTTTTAAAAATACTTTACCTTTACTATTTGTAGCCTTTATTTTTTTTTAATATGGTTAAAGACCATAAATGCTGTTAACAAACATTTTTGTATTTTGTCATTTCTGTTTTAACCCACTTGACTATGGATGTAGGGTTGATGTCAGCACAGCCCTTAGCCTTTGGTTGTCATGGTGACCAGTTCTTCATCTTCTCTTCTGCATCCAGCTCGGCTCTTTCCAGTAATTCCTGTAATCCCAAATCTCCTTCAGCCGGGAGTCTTTCCACCTTTAAACTAACACCCAGAGTCACCTCTCGTCTGACCTTAAAAGTCTGCACAGGGACGGCTCATCCCTGCACGACTGGACCGGGATCTGCCGTGTTGTTGCGGCAATTCATTGTACGAGTGACGATAATCTGCATGCTCGACCACAACGCCATAATTTAGGACGAGAATCAAAGCCAACGTGTAGATTCTCAGTCCACACACTGCAAAAACGGATCTAAAAATAAGTAAAATGTTCTTAAAATGTGTCTATTTGTCCTTGAGTTGAGCAGGTAAATAAGATGATCTGCCAATGGAACAAGATTTTTGCACTTAAAATAGGAAAAACTCATCTCCATCATCTTATTTCAAGTGCAGGATGTCTAATTATCTTATATTAGTGGTCAAAATACTCATTCCATTGGCAAATAAACTTATTTACCTGCTCAAATCAAGGACAAATACACTAACTTAAACAACATTTTACTTGTTTTTAGATCTGTTTTCAGTCCATTATATTCCAGTCTCCACTCGAGGTGCCCAAGTCTAATCCTCTAGAGCTGCTATGCTGCAACCTTTAGACGCATCTCGTCTCCAACACACTTGAATCAGATAAATGTCTCGTTGCCAGACCTCTGCAGAGCTGAATGGCTGATGACGAAAGAATTAAGCCTTTTGATTCAGCTGTGTTGGAGCAGATGCATCTAAAAGTTGCAGGATTGCAGCACTTGAGACGCAAACTCTCGGTCATTGAGGACACGAAAGTCCTAAGCGCTTACATGGAAGAGCTCCAGTTGCATTCTCTTTAAGCACTTGGGATATTGGATCCTGTAGCATCCTGATCTCATCATACTCACTACACGGCATCGTGCCTCACGTTGGCAGGTTGTCGTGAAGGAAACGACCGAGAATCAGTCGTTTTTGCACACGCACTTTTACAAAAATGGTTTAGATAAGAGTCGATTGAAGGGGAGAGCCTGTGTTAAGGTGTTAAATTGTTAAACCAAAAAACCTAAATCTTGTTTTAGGCTCTGATTCCTTGCAGCGCAGGTTAGTTTTTAACTTCATGATAATTACAGCTGCGACAAGCAGAACGAAAAACAATGCATGTCTAAAAATTCCCCAGGCTTTTGTCTGCAAAATTAACAAATAGTCACCAAATCAACGACAAACTTCTGGAAACTGCGATTGCGCTTAGCTGTAACTTTCAGAAAGCCTAATTTTGTTGGTACGAGAAACTTGATTGGATCAAACTCGTTCTCGGAGCTAATAGCGATAGGGAGGGATTACGCTGTGGGAGTCAACAAACTATTTAACCTTCTGCTGTCAGGGCGACCACGCCCTTTTACCTGCTTTTCCTTTAGCATCCTCCTTCACCCTTTCCATTAACTCCTGTAATCCTACATCGCTCCACGCCTGGAATCCTCCTCTCTTCACCTAGCATCTAGAACCCAGTGACCTTTCACCCATCCTCATCACAGACGTCTGCCCGTCACCTCCTCCCTCCGGCCAGGATCTGTTGTTTTTAGCAGATTGCATTAGGGTCTGAGCGTTTGTGTCGGAGCCTTTGTTGTTTCCTCCCCCGCTTTAAAGGATTTGCCTGCTTTCACATCCTCCAGTTTGGGCTTAGGAGCGGAAAGGCTATTTTTACGGCATTTGCCCCAGATGCCCTGTCTGCTGAGAGTCCATGAGAAGACTCTCACCTCAGGGATGGTTGAGATCAGCTTACAGGAAAAGCTTGTTTTAAAACTGTTTATGGAGCACATTCTTATTACCCTGCCCATTGTTGTTTTTCAAATCCGCTAATAAATATAGATCCGATTCCTAAGGGTAAACAAAGGGCTGTTGAGAAGCTTTAGGCTTTGTTGTGCCAAAATAATCCCTGTTAATTGGCTTAACGAACTTTAGGGGGAGTTTGTGGAAAGAGGCGACATTTTGGCCCCCCAAAAAGTCTTCAAAGCCCCATAATGGGAGAGAACGGCAAGCTGAAAACAAATCTTCAACAAAATTGGCTCCCTTTTTTTAATTTATTTTTTTATTTTTTCATTTGCCTGACTAAACATCCCAGTCATCAGTTTGTGTGACTCCTTACTGTGACCTAATTCCATTATGAGGTTGTTTAAATCTTGTGTTCATGTAAATTGGTGCGCATAATTAAAGGAGAAGGTAAATGTCAGTGCAGTTTAGCCTCAGGTTTGACATTGTTCAGTACTTCTAACTCCAGCTCGGTTCAGCCTGACCCTGACTGTGCGAGGAGGGATCGTAGCATACATACATACCCGATAGGCTTGCGTGAACGGTGGAACTCTTTAAGCACTCTCTCCACGTCGTTATGCAGCTTGCAGTCTTTGCCATCCTTCATAAAAGAAGATCTAAAAATCAAATTAGGAATTTTTTCACACTTGCGTTAGTACTTTAACCGTGAGCGAAGCATCTTGAACGTAGCTTAAATTTTGTTGGCACGGCCCAGTTTGCACGTGACCCCTCCCTCTCTCACAGGTTCTTGATGATGCCGTGGCCTCCAGGGAAGATGACGGCGTCGAATTTGCTGACGTCCAGCGTGGAAAGGTCCTGCATTTGTCTCTTTCCCTGGCCGTGACTGAAGCGAGCCGACTCCATCATCACGTTCCTGTTTGACGGCCAGATATAATCAAAAATACTACCTTGTGGAAAAGAGGTTACACATGCAAAAGGCGGGTCAGTCAGTGTGAAGCCATAATGCGGGTCTGGTCTGCGTGGCTCCCAGGGGCGGTTCTAGACAGGGGCCAACAGGGGCCCATGCCCCTGTAGAAATGGTTCTGGCCCCTGTTATGGCCCCTGTACTAAATACATGATAATAAATACACTTCTCATAATTATTTGCAATGGCAAAGAAACATAACTGATTCGTCACTTTGACCAATATTATTTTTTACCTATACAGCTTTACTCTAAAAAGAATTTAAAACTTAAGATGTTTCACGTTTAGCTTATGAGCTGGGGGCAAAGTTGTAACTGCTAGATCAGGGGTCTTAAACCTGCAGTTCCAGAGCCACACATGGCTCACTTTATATTATTACATTATATTAATATATTATATAATTATTATACTTATTGTTATTGTAAGTTTTATGTTCTGTGCCCCTGTGAAAAAACACTGGCCCCACCTTGGCCCCCCTGGTAAATTTGGTCTAGAACCGCCACTGGTGGCTCCTTACCGGTTGTCGCCTGAGAGCGGCTGCTTCTTCATGTGGTCAATCACGTGCATCTGCTGCTGGTTTGGAGCGAACATCCGAAAGCGGGCGCCGTTCCTGCTCAGGTGGTACATGGTGCTGCAGACAGAGAGTTTAAAGCCACCACGCTTGGGTTGGTGGAAGCTCATGCAACAGTGTGAACGTCCTGATCTGCGGATACTCACTACACTCCTTCATGGACGTCAGTTCCATCCCACCATCCACATCCTGAGAAAACCTGGAACACATCGACTTCACTGCATTGCTCCGTTTCTTTTCACTCGCAGCACTCTAATCACTTCAACTTACCAGAGCAACTTTGGTGTTCCCCCAGTTGCCGTGATCCCCCTGGTGCACGAAGCAGGCAGGCTGACGAGAAAGAACGGTCAGGGTCTGTTTTGACAGCAAGGTCCTGGTTGCCAGCATGGTTAAGCTTTAGTCTCGGTGATTCCGGAGGAAAAGACCAGATTAAACAGATTGCCACAGAGCTTGTAAAGACCTCGGAGAGGGCAGATATTGATCTCAGGGAGGATGTCTGTATTTATACGAGCGGTGTGGGGCCAAGTGACGTTAACGCGTAAGCTGGGCTCCATTGTCTTTTCGCGACGTGACTTCTTCCCTTCCAGAACACCCTTCCCTATTAATACCTCGTTAATTCTTCTGATTAACTTAAGGTATTTAGCCACGGAGTGAAACTTTAGCTTGAGCTAATATCTTAACCCGTTAAGAGCTTGGCACTTGATACTGAGCATTTATTAGGAAACAAGTGTGCAGCTCCATTATACAGGCATAGTGGCATACCATTTGGCCTGTAAAGTCCATTAGGATGTAAGGCTCTTACTGTTTGTAATGCCGTATTGGCGTCTAGACAGTAAACCCAGAAATACCTTGAACAGATGGAAAAGTCCCTGTCAGAGTGAAAATGTGTGCCACGTATTCAGCTACATCTCAATAAACTCATTTTGAAAAGTTGAGTCAGTGCGACTGTTCAATGCAAAAGGTGCGACTCATACAAATTCACCTAACACTGATTTATTTGCAAGTGTTTTTTTTTTTCTGTTCATGTTTATGACTTACAGTTAAAGAAGACCCAATATTCTCACAGTTAAAATATTAAAAAAAGAACAATTAATTATACTTTTAATACAGAAGTTGTATAGCCTACATGATCTTAGTGATTTAAAAGCTGTCAAGCAGACAGTCGCTGACCCGCTCCATAAGGAGGGTAAGCCACAACAGGTCATTGCTAAAGAAGGTGACTGTTCAGAGTTCTTTTCTTTTATTGGAAAGTTGTGTGGAAAGAAAAAGTGCGGCAGTGAAGGGTGCAGGAACCCCAGCGATATAGGCACAGCCTGGAGCAGATGTATTTTAGGACATGTGCTTTAACTGTGTTAAGCCACTCTCAGCTAGAGATGGCAGGAGTCTGGCGTCCAGACTAAGGAGACAAGGGACCGAATTAATTCTTAGAGGACCAAAGTTCTCTCCTCAGATGAAAACTAGTTGCATTTCATTTGAACAGACTCTGGAGGAAGAGTAGAGAGGTAAAGAACCCAAGCTGGTTAAAGTCCAGTGTGAAGATTCAGAGACCCATGTTATCTCATGGTGTTGGCTCACAGGACCTTAACAAATGGTAAATGGTTTGTACAGCGCTTTAACTAGTCTTGACGACCCCCAAAGCGCCCAAACTCCCCAATCACACCCTGACGGTGGTGAGCTATGTTAGTAGCTACAGCTGCCCTGGAGTAGGGTGACAGACGCGAGGCCATACAACGGGCGCCACCGGACCCTCTGACCACCGCCAGCAGGCAATGTGGATGAAGTGTCTTGCCCAAGGACACAAGAAGACAGTCAGAGTAGAGGATCGAACCGGCAACCCACCAATTGCAAGAAGAACCCCCTAACCTCTGTGCCACCGTCGCCCCAACAAGTTAAAAGCTGTCAGTGAATGTCTAACAGGAAACTAGAGCAAGTCATGCTTCCATCTGCTGACAAGCTTTATGGGATTTAGCTTCCAAGCAGGCCTAGGCTGAATTTTTGATTTTCAATAGCAACTTTAATAACCAAATTTAACAGAAAAAACTTGGGGGGGACGGTCATAATTTCTTTTATCAGTTTCACTTTTTGAATTGACTCACAATGAACTTTTTGATACTTTCATTTATTGAGATGCACCTGTAGATGAAGACAACTCACAGTGAAGGTTCAGGGAGAAATTATAATTGCAAATGTACTGATGAACAACAGAAGGCAAAATATAACATTTATTTTATTATGGCCACTTTACTGTATGTATCAACAATGACTATTTACATAAAGGTGAAGAAAATGCAGTGGGGGAAAAAAAATATATATATGTAGAAACAGAACAAATGTGCAACCGACTACAATCACCACATCAGTCACAAACTCAAACGTCAGCAGGAACCTTATGTGGAAAGTTCACATAAGATCCATGATTCGTCACCTAAAAACCTGAAATCGGCAGAACTCACGCATGGGAAGCACCTACAGGTGGTCACAAATGGTATTCAGGGTACAAACAGATTCTCTTTTGTTAAAACTCAAACACAACAAACATGACATAACCAACTCTGATGATGTGAGGTTCGCTGCTGAACAACAGTCCTGTGTGTCTGCAACTCCGAAAAAAGCCCCGCCCCACGTTTTTGTAAATGCTTTCGTTATTTCTTGCGCAGAGGTGAACGGCGGAGGTGAAACTAGTGCGTGATAAAGAAAAAAAAGAAAGACAAAAAAGACAACGCGGAATAAATAAGGTCCGTTTCTGTATAAAATACACGTTTGAAACAATCTTGTCCGAGTTGATGGATTTCTGCAATTATGCAGCACCAAGATAAAAAAAGAAATAAAAATCATACACATGGCAAGTATATCAAATTAAATCACAATGCTGTTTGACAAAGCTCCGCCTAAGTCCGATCATAACTATGGCTGATGACAACATTCAACAACAGCGTTGATCAGGCTGCAGCTGCTGCTTCCACTTCTTGTGATGAGCACCGTTTGGTGCTTTTCTTTTCTTTTTTTGCAGATGACTTATCTTTACATGTAAGGACCAGATCCTAAAAGCCATTTACATGCAAATCACTAACCACTTCAGCAGTGAGAATTAAGTAAGAATTAACTCCTAAATCGATGCCACCACTATAGAAAGCTTCCATGCACCCAAGCCACCGTCTTTTCAAGGAATCAGTGCACTAACGTTTGTGCACGCGTTACGTTCATAGCCATAGAGTATTTGCAAAGGTATCCATTTGATAAATTGAGCGTGGTTTGCACATCAAGCAAAGAGCTGTGCTCAGAGAGAAACATGTTTGCAAGGCCAGTCTGGTTGGATTAGGGCGTGTAGGCAGGCGGCGGCTGAAACTGATTGGCAATGTCATAATCGGCAGGAAAAGTCTCGCTGCTGTCCTCCATCTCCGAGAGCAACTCCAGGGCCTGCTCTTCCTCCTCGGTGGGGTAGTGGCGCAGGAGGTTCGCAGCGGTGGCGAGGATCGACGCGCCGCCCGCACCGGCCACCAGGTAGAAGCTGACGGCAAAAGTGACGTATATGAGAGAGCCGTGGTACTTTTTGTGCTGCTGCTGGAGCGACAGGATCAGTTCCGAGGCCCAGTAGCAAAATCCAATTACTGTGGCGCACTGCAACACTGAGGAGAGAGAAATTAGGTTAATAAAACTCACAGAACAGACTAGCATTGGGTATGCTCGATATAATATACCGTCATGGATTAGAAGGTGACCATTGCTTTTCAGTGCTTCGGACCAGTTGTATGTGTTTAATTTTCTTCTTTAACTTTAGCATCCTACTCCTAATTTTGTGAATGTGCATACAAGTAAGGTAAAAGCATTTCCTGTTACATTTAATTGTATATATTGTGCTCTATACACAGTATATTTGTAAATAGTGTAAACACTGAGTAGATAAAACTGGAACAACAGGTGAAAATCTGTCTAAAAACGTTATTTGACCTAAATGCTCTGGCAATACCGCATGTTTTTGCTGTAAGGGCAACTTTTCTGCATAAGGAAAGAGAAATTATTGTGATTTTACTATTGAATGCTCTGATTTGATATTTTTACCTATCTTTACTTTGTATGTTAGTGTAAAAAATAAACCTTTACCTGTTAGTATGTGTGCAAAGGCATATCTGCGTGTAATCTTCAGGGCCGGGTGTTTGGGTCCGAACACGTCCAACAGAAATGCAGTCAGGCTGCATAATATCCCCAGGAAGCAGAACGCGGCGATGACCCTCAGCAGCAGGATGGTCTGTGGGTTCACGCAGTAATCTGTGGAAACGACAGATGTCACAGAGTTGCCAAACAAGCCGCCGGATTGACCACTGCCCACGGGTTAAGATGTGCTTATTCTCACCCTCCAGAAGCTTGGGATCGATGTACCCCAGGACATCCGCGACCCCCAGCTCCTGTCTGGGGCAGGCCCCTCCGTGAACCCGGAGCCAGGCCGGTTCAGCGAGAGCCGTGCACAGCGCTGTGATGGACAGAGCTCCGGGCACGGCCGACACCAGGCTCCGCTCCGGCTGCTTGGGCAGCGAGGTGCCCGCTCTCCTCCTCCGACCTCCGGGGAGGTTGGAACCCGGTGGAGCGTACATGGCTTGTCGCGTCTCCTAAGTAGTCGGTGTTGTCAGAAGTGCCAGTCACTGCTGATCTGTAGCACTCCCGTTAGTAGCTTTCTGGGATAAGCCAAGTGATTGAGCAGACCAAGGCCTGTAAGCCGGTGCGGATGGCGATACCTGGGCGATGGCGGTATGACAGCGGCTCGGGCGTCCTTTTCTCTCCGGTACACACAGTATGTCCGAAGAAAAAGCGAGGGGCTTGATAAAACCAGACTCTGGCGCACCAGCAGACAATGAACAGATGGTCTGGAGGCCTGTTAGCTCCGCTGTTAGCCTGATAAGCTAACTCCCTGACAACGCCACAAAATAACCAGTTCTGAAGACAAGAACGCCTCAACACAAACAGACGGTGTGAAGTCCAACTTAACACACGATAAAGACTCCTACGTTAACAAAAAAACAAACATATGGTTACTTTGGTACACAAAAAGAAACACAAAACAAAACAAAAGACAGCTTACGCTGGTTTCCTGTAAATGTTGACTTCCTGTTGGCAGCTGGCACCGGTCTAAGAGGAGGGGTTGTCGCCACCTACTGGTGACTCATCCAAAAAACACTTGCACAACAGTAAATAAATTGTTCCTCTTCTTGAGGTTGTCGGCTACAAATTGTTTTGCTTTACCACATAATTATTACACTATTTTGTTCCATTTAAAATCAAAATTACGATAAAAACCAGTGAATACAGCTTCCTTCACGGCCATCCGGCTAGAAGTGCTGACGAGGCGGAGTGGGAGGAGTTTTCCTGAAAGCAAAGCGTTGGTTGCCAGGACAAGGTCAGACATGACTGCCTGTCACAACAAAGACGATTAACTCTGTATCAATGTTATTTGATGTTTAGTTATATGTTTCATACACATGAACAAAATACAGAAATGTCCCCTTAACTTGTATGTAAACTCTGAAACTTATGAAAAGACCTGAAGTTGAAACACTTTCCCCCCTTCTGAGCGTTATTTCCTATGACTAATACACCTGCAATTCTTGTCCGCCTTGCACAGCTATGTTTTGTTTTCATGCTCTATATTTTATGTATTTTAGTTCTACTTAGAGTTGGAAATGTAAAACCGAGTCTCCTTTAATATTATTATTGTATTTATTTTTGTTCTGCTTATTTTTGGTAATGTAAAACTGAGACCTTACAATGCTTCAATAATTGGTCTCGTTAACTTTAGTCATTATCTAAGGCAGCATCTTCCTTACAGCACGCAAATTTAACTGCTATGTTTATTTCAGCCACATGGCGTGGGCGTCGGCCGACAAGTGGCGCGCGCCCCCATATGTCCATGTCCAACGACGCGTATATGGTGGGTATGGTGGGTTCTGTCTATGCTGCATTGCGTCAGAGCGTCCTGCATGTTAAATGTGGCAAATCTGCAGTTAGTCACTTAAACAGAGGGACTTTAATCTCAGAATATACTTTGTATTCGTAATATTTTTATTTTTGTAATATTACAAGTTTATTTCGTATCCCTTTAGCTTCATTCTCCTGAATTTATTATTGTTAACAATAAAACGAATTAAAATAATCTAACCTTGCCCTATTACACCAGGAGTGAAATAATTCTGCAAAGTGTGACTATTCTGGAAATGTTCCCTCTTAATTCTCATAATATGACTTTTTTCATTACCACTTTTATGTTTTTTTATTTTTATTTTACTTACTTTATTGTCCTAGGTCTTTTTTTTTTTTCTCATATTAGTAATTTTACCTCTTTAACACTCCCCCAAAACGTCTGTTCCTAAAGTTTCACATGTGACACGGCTTTATGAAATAATGAAGACCACAATGTTTAGATTTAACAAATTGATCCTTATATTCATAACACATACACACACACCAATATACATACATACATATTATATATATATATATATATATATATATATATATATATATATATATATATATATATATATATATATATATATATATATATATATATATATAAGCACACAGCTATTTATTTGGCTTATTTCTAATACTTAAAAATCTTTTATATACACATCTATGTCTAAATGCAATGGTCAGTACTGTGTGCAAGCTAAAAACCTTGAAAAAGAATGGTCTTGCACAGTTTTTTTTTTCTGGTGTTGCCACTCTGCAGCTTTAGTGTGTCCAGTTTTGCAACGTGGTGCAGCCTTAGTTTATAGAAGGCAGATACAAGTAGTGAAATCAACCCGAATACATTTCCATACAGCACAGGAATGAGGAATCTTCTCTGATCCACGTTCATTACAACAGAACTCAACTTTTTTCTGCCACATACAATATGGCGGTGACGTTGACGTGCGAACCTGCGCCCAACGACGCGTCTACGTATATGTTGTCTATGATCCATAATGCAACGGGCGCAACCTCAGATAAGCAAACATGGCGACGTTTCCGTTACGGACATCTCTGTGAACTTTTTGACGCATTCTGTTCTCTGCTGCTGTTTATTTCTACCTCTACGCACGCTTTTTTATTTTTATTTATTTATTTATTTTACATGACAGACGGGCTTAGCGACGGGTACTGAGTTAAAAGCAAGACGCGGAGGTATCGACGCTTCTACCGCTGCGAATATTTGAAGCAGCCCGGCCATGGAGGAGGCTCTGGTCCTGGTTCAGAGGATCAGCGCGCACCCGGACTCCCGCTGCTGGTTCGTCTCCTGGAGCCCGAACGGCGCCCTGCTGGCTTCATGCGGGGGGGACAAGGCCATCCGGATATGGGGACGAGAGGGTGAGCTGTTCATAGCACCAGTTCTTAGGAGGGAACACAAAAGTTGGTTAAAAAAAAAGCATGGACAGGTGGGACATGTCTCAGTTAAAAAACAGTAACTTTTTACTTGAAAGTGGATATTACCTATTGTGACGTCATCTCTGTATGGGTTTCCTGCCTGGATCATAATAACACACGATTGGCACCAAAGACATGGGTTCTTCTTCTAGTATGGATGTCAAACAGGGCTGGATTTACTCTGCCGGCTCTTTTTAAAGTGCTTCATGAATAACGCTGGCTTGGTTTTAACTAGAGTCCTGATCCAAACCTTAAAACCAGAGGCAAAACTACAGCTGTGCCCATTTTGAGCTGGTGGATCAGGACAAGGTTATACATAAAGCTTCCAAATACGAAGAAGGGGAAGCAAGACAAAACAGCTGGAACAGGCGATTTATTGAAAACAACAAGCCAGACAAGGCTGTTCATTTGCTGGTGAAAAGATCAGGCTTACAAACTGAAACCTGTACTTATAAAGCTGGATCTCGTATCGTTTTCTTCCTAACACCCTTCTGCTTACTTTTTTCTTCAGGAGACTTTTGGATATGTAAGACGGTGCTGCAGGACGGCCACCAGCGCACCGTGAGGAAGGTGGCCTGGTCTCCTTGTGGAAACTACCTGGCCTCCGCCAGTTTTGATGCAACCACGTGCATCTGGAAAAAGAAGAATGATGACTTTGAGGTTAGAGAGGAGACTTTTCTGGTGATTATCTTATTTTTCTTAAAGGACCCTTTTAAATGCTGTACCCTTCTGAACTTCTAGAGTTTGACTGTGTTGGAGGGTCACGAGAACGAGGTCAAGTGCGTGGCGTGGGCCCCATCAGGGAACCTCCTGGCCACGTGTAGCCGAGACAAGAGCGTCTGGGTTTGGGAAGGTTCGTGTTCACAGAAATCAGATCTATAATCACTAACTTATCCACAGCTCCTGGCTTGTGTACGGACCTGATCCCTCTGTGCTTATTTTTTATTTTATTTTTCTCAGTGGACGAAGATGAAGAGTACGAGTGTGTTACTGTGTTGAACTCTCACACGCAGGATGTCAAGCACGTGGCGTGGCACCCCACAAAGGAGGTAGACCTGACTCCACGCGTCCTAATAAAGCCTTAGTCCGATCCCCCCCCCCCCGTCATGACCTAACCAGGCTTTCTGCTCGCACAGCTTCTGGCCTCGGCCAGCTATGACAACAACATCTGCGTTTACAAAGAGGAAGACGACGACTGGGAGTGCCAGGCCACCTTGCAGGGACACACCTCCACGGTGTGGAGTTTGTGCTTCGATGCTACCGGGGAGAGGATGGCCTCCTGCAGCGATGACCGCACCGTCAAGATTTGGAAAGAGTTTCCCAGTGAGAGCGGGCCGGGTGAGTTGACGGCGGACGGCGGCGCTTTGGTCGTGCATCGCAAAGGGAGATAAACAAACTTGTTCTCACTTTGCTCTCTTGAAGGCAACCTCTCCTGGAAGTGCGTCTGCACTCTGTCTGGGTATCATGGACGAACGGTGTACGATGTGGCCTGGTGAGACAACTTATGGATGTTTGGGTGCCTCTGGGATTTCCTAAGGGGAGTTATTGCTCGTCTAATAGTTGGCTTAATCTGCCCTGATCCCTGACCGTCTAGGTGGAAGCTCAAAAATCGGATGTTTTCCCGTTCCCCGAAGCCACTTACAATTTAAAAGGATAAATGCTTCTGCTTTATGACATGAAATGCCTTTTGTAGCTCTTGAGGGCCAGATTCGGCCTCCGGGCCTTAAGTTTGACACGTGGTGTACATGATCATGGTGAGTACAGCTGCCATGACAGATGTCCCAGCGGACAGTCACTGACACGCCCGTATGGAGAGTAAGCTACAAAGGATCATTGACAAGAAATCTGGCTGCTCAGAGTGCTTTATCAAAGCATTTTAATGGAAAATTTACAGGAAGAAAAAACTGAGGTGGAAAAGGGTGCCACGATTTACAAGGCGTGAGTCATTTCTTCAACAGACATCACCCAGATGTACTCAGGACATCAGCTGTGGCATTTCTTGTTGGTCCTGAACCAGAGAAGTCACAAGAGCCTCACTTTGCATAGGGGGATATTAAAAAAAGAGGTCTAGACTGTCCCACAGTGCACAAAATTCCTCTTTTCAGTAAATATTGCATTTCATTTGGAAATCACGGTCCCAGATCCTCAAGGAGTCGGGAGAATCCATGGTGTTTGGGGTCTAGAGTGATGTTTCCAGTCAATAATTGTTGGTGGTACCGTTATCTGCTGCTGTTGTCTACAAGAAAAGCTTAGATCTCTTCATGCTTCCTTCAGCTGACGAGCTTTATAGAGATCCAGATTTTATTTTCATCAGGACTTGGCACCTGCCCGCACTGCTTTGATGCTTCAATGTTCAGGTTATGCCCTCAGCAGAGCCACAGGCTGATCTCCATCCAACGCTGCCTTGATGCAGTCTACGTCATGCAAAAGGAGCCCTGACCAAGTCAACGTTTAGAGTTATTGGCCATTATTCAGGCATTATTCTTTTATTTCTCCTTGCCATTAGTCATAATCATCAAAATGAAAATAAATCCTTGAAATTTATCACTGAATTGCAGAATTGAACTTCCACTGATATTGTAATTTGAAATACACTTTATTTTTCTAGGTCAGATCTTAAATTCTGATGGCCGTATCTCTAGTATTAGTCCTGAAACTCATGAAATTCCTACAAAGCTGATCTCTCTAAGTGTTACTTTCTAACTAAAGCACGTCTGCTCAGGTGTCCACTGACGGGAGCGCTGGCCACTGCCAGTGGCGACGACGCAGTGAGGGTTTTCAAAGAGGACGCCGCGGCCAGTCCAGACGAGTGCGTATTTTCGCTCGCCGCCCAGGCGACCAAGGCTCACAGCCAAGATGTTAACTGCGTCTCCTGGAACCCGAAGGAGGCGGGCCTGCTGGCTTCCTGCAGCGACAACGGGGAGATCGTAATCTGGAGGTTCAAAGAGGAGGACTGATTCTCTGGCCTTTGGATCTGGCTTTGTCTGAAGTTTTCTTGCTTTTTTTTTTTTTTTTATACAGAATTCTGCTTGATGCAAATGTTTGTCTACATTTATGATGAGAATCCTGCTGCAATGCACCATGTGCTTTTGAGTTTACATCTCAGAAATGAGATGAATTGACAGTTGCTTAAAGTTTATATAAATACAAAATATTAAACACGACTACATGTGGATTCCTTTTATTTTTATAAAAAGCATTTTAGACGGTACATCAAACTAAAAACACAGAGCAGGAATTAGATTTCCATGAAAACCATTTTAAATTCACAACAAGTGGAGAAGAGCTCTTGTTTGTATTTAAACACACAATCTGCACTGAGACTAGCATCCAAACCTTTTTTATCAGCAGAGTTCAGGTTCGCCACAGCTAAATCCTACAGTACATGACGGCCATGTATCCGTTATTTCAGAATAAAGGTGGACAAACCCTCTACGCTAATATTGTTCAGGTGATTCACACCTAGTAAAAAGAAAACTACGGGATAAAATGAGACTGAACTTTAATGACATGCTGACAGTGAAAACAAAGGAACATAAATCAGGTTAAGAAAAGGAAATAAAATAAAAATAAACCCCTTGATTCTCCTCGGATCAAATTTAAAAAGATTTCAAGGAGAGATTTCCTGCCTAGTCCGAGTCACTTTCCCCCTCGCTGTCGGCCTCTTTCACATCCACGCTGAATTTGTACTCCTGGTCACATCCCATGTACGCGTCGCTCATGAAGTACAGCGTGTAGTTGTGGATGCCCATGGCCGGCGCTACAAAGTCCAGCTTGACCTGCGGGGAAAGAGAAAACATGGCGTCACGATGGTTCAAGGAGCCCCGTTTGTCACGGCTCGCCTGTTGACTCGCTTCACCTTTGCTTTCTGCTGAAGAGTCAGCCTCTTGATGGAGATGAGGCTGTTTGACTTGGGGTCTCCGATGACCACCCACCAGCCCTCCTCGCGTTTCTGCGAGCACACAAGATTGTACGCATCAGTCGTGTTTGGCATGCTAATGGCAGGAGCGCTCATAGAGGCGCCGAGTACGGTGACACCGACCTGAGGGAAGAGTGGCGCGATGACGGGGCCGGTCACCTCTTCCTCTCGCTCCAGCTGAACCTGGACCAGAACCGCGCTGCCGCTGTGAAAACACATGGAAGTACGGTCATCCAAAGGTCTCACGATGTTAGCGAGAAGACATTACAACCACAGGTTTAATGCATTCAATCAGAAGTTTAGACAACTAACAGAAAATAGTGCAGGATTGTAAAGTAGAAGGAAAATTATTCATGGTTCACAGACTTTAGCGAAGGAAATCTGGCCTGCATTTGTCTTCAGACATAAATATTGGCCACATAACACCAACATTGATCGTTTTGGCCAATATTCACCCTGAACACACCAGGCCTATAGTAAAAATATGGTGTCGGGAAAGCAAACCTTTCACAGCGACATGGAAACTGGTCAGAGTTTACGGGAGGATGGATGTTGCTAAACACAAAGCAATTCTGGAACCAGATGTTAGAAGCAGCACAGGATTACGGTTACTATTACTATACTACTATAAAGGATTTCAGGCCGAGGTTCTCGTAGAAAGTACAGCGACACCATACGGAGCCACAGGGTTGCTCAACATTATACGTTAGAATGGCCTAGTTAAAGTCCAGACCTAAATCTAATGCAACACTAGAAAACTGATGCTCTCCATCCAACCTGCCTGACCCTGAGCAAAACATTTAGACGTGCAGAGCTGGTAAACGTTCCTTAAAAGACCTGCAGCTTAAAACTTTAAGGTTTCTATTTGTAGGAAAAGCTTTAAAGTTTCCTTCCTTCCAATCATGCTGTGCATTGTCTCCACCACAAAACATCCCAGTAACTGAAACATTGTGGTTGTAATCTGTGAGGTGAATATGTTTATACGGCACTTTAGCTGAGCGTATGCAGACCTTTTGATGTTGTCCCTCTCTGCTACGTCATAAGAAAGCTCAATGTTGGGGTAGCGGTTACAGAAGCGAGCCACGTCGGTCATATGTCCGTCCGAGAGCTGCAGCAGAGACGATCTGTCCTCGTCCTCCATTTCCATGATGTCGAAGATGCTCTCCACGCCCTGAGGACGGAAGATGCAGAGATGATTAGTTTGGGTCAGCGCGGTGTAATAACATCAGCCCTGAGGCAAGCAGCACAGACCAGCGTCACTCACCCTGTCTGTGCAGCGCTTGATGTGGTCGGAGGTGAAGTGGGGCAGCTGCTTCAGATACGAGTCCTTGGACCACATGGCCTGGGTGACCATCTGCGCCAGCTCCATGGCCGCCAGGGCAGGACTCAGCCAGCCGTTGCTGGACAGCACGTCCACGCAGGCCTGGATCAGACGGATCGCCTGCCGACAGACAAAAACGCGCTCGTTCACGTAAACCCGCTGGGATCTAAGACGGGACGGCGGCGCCTATAGCAGCTGCCGGAGTCTGGACCTTGCTCAGGATGTCTTCGGTGTCGGACTGGAGCTCGGCGCTCAGCTGCATCCTGGAGAGGTGGGCCTGCAGCAGCAGGTTGGTCTTCACGTGAGGGTCGTTGAACTTGGGGTTGTTCAGCTTGTGGGGCACTTTCTGCGCCAGCTGAAAAGAAAAGACGACCATCAGCGAAAAAAAAACAAAAAAAACAAAACGCAGACGAGGTTCCAGGGCAGAAAAACTTTTCTTTTTGACAAAAATTATAACTAGTGGCTCATGTTACTCTCAGCTACCTTTTATAGTTTTACTGCTATAGGCTTAGGCTACTGGAGTATATCAGGATCTAATTTTCTCACTATATTGAGTTCTACTGTTCTTCAATTATGCATTATGTGTTGTCATTTCTGCTTTAACTTTCTGTTCTCTCTCTTTTCTCTTCATAGTAGGTACACCTGGTCTGGCGTTCTGTTAACTGTGACATCATCCAGAGAAGACGGCTCACCCGCTACTTCCATCTAATGTAGAACAGATTACTAGATCAATGTGTGCTTCTGTGCTTGTTTGTCTGTCTTGTTGTGTCTCTGCTCTGTCTTCTGTAACTCCAGTCGGTCGAGGCAGATGACCGTTCATACTGAGTCCGGTTCTGCCGGAGGTTTTTCCTTCCCGTTAATGGGTGGTTTTTCTTCCCACTGTCGCTTCATGCTTGCTCAGTATGAGGGATTGCAGCAAAGCCATGTACAATGCAGACGACTCTTCCTGTGGCTCTACGCTTCCCCAGGAGTGAATGCTGCTTGTCGGGACTTTGATGCAATCAACTGGTTTCCTTATGTAGGAAATTTTTGACCAATCTGTATAATATGATTGAACTTGACTTTGTAAAGTGCCTTGAGATGACATGTTTCATGATTTGGCGCTATATAAATAAAATTGAATTGAATTGAATTGAATAGAATAGAAAGGGGCGAGTTTACCTGTCGGAGGAGCGCGTCCTCGTGGTGCCTGATGGGAATGTTCTTGTATTCAGCCGCGTTGGAGATGATCTCGATCAACCCGCGGATCTTCGTCTTGGCGTTCAGGGACATACTGAACAACTCTGCCAGACAAGAGCAAAAGAACAGCCGTGTTGGGCGTCCGGCGGGAAAACGGCGTGGGCGCGACTGTCGGGGCGGCGGCGGCGGTACAAACCGATGGTGGTGTAGTTGATGTAGTAGTAGGCGGCGATCATCCCCAGGTTGAGCGGCGCCACGTCCATTTCGTCCTCGATGCTGATGCACTTGGACTGCTCCAGGTCGTGCAGGGTGTTCTCCACCAGCTCCGACAGGTGGTCCGACAGGTGACGGTGGGACATGCCTGCAGCGGACGGAGGACAGAGGACGTGCTCAGAACTGCCCGGGGGGGGGGCGTCTCACTACGGCGGGTCGGGCGGCTCCTCACCTTGCAGGTTGTAGTAGTTGGGGTTCTGCGTCATGCGCCTGTAGAGGAACGTCCACGTCAGGTAGTCAACGGCGTCCTGCTTGTTCTCCACCGTCTTGGTGACGATCTCGGCGTTGAAGTGGTCGTGGAGGCAGTGGTCCAAGTGGGACTCCACGGGCAGCGGCTCGTACAGGAACTTCTTGAAGAAGTCCTAAACGGGGCACCGGCGGGGAAATATTAAGTCAAACGCACCCTTATGGGTCTATACGTGAGTTTTGCTGTTTGCTTACCTTCTTAGAGCCCTGACACATGATCACGCAGCGTCCCTCGTCGTCCAGCATGGGCCTGTTCGCCTTGCCGACCATCTGGAGGACGTCGTAGATGGGATAGTCCACGTACCTAAAACAGAGGCGGCGTGTGAAGAAAAAGCGACCGGTCGGGTAAAACTACCGCGAGTCGTCTCTCAGGGAGGCTTACGCGTGGATTTTTCCGTTGTAGTACTGGGTGTCCATGACGATGACGAGGTGCGCCGAGACGTTGATGCCCCAGCAGAGCGAGCGCGAGGAGACCACCACCTGAACGGCGCCTGTGAAGGATCACCACAAACCTGTCATGTTTCTGCTTTTGTTCTGGTCCTGGTAAAATAAATAAATTAATAAATCTCTTTCATACCCGAGTTGAAAAGCTGCTCGACGATTCTGCGCTCGGTGGCAGTCAGGCCCTCGTGCAGGTACCCCACGCCGTTGGCCAGAGTTTCCTTCAGAGTGGGGTCGTTTATTTTCTCCAGGAAGGGAACCAAGTCTTTCTCGGTGCAGTGCAGGAATCTGAGGAGGGAAACGTTTCTTTTAAGCGAGCGTTCGTCAGACTGAAACCCCCCCAGCAAATGTAAAACGTCAAAAGAGGCTGACCTCTGAGGGACGACGTCGGCGGCGCAGAACGTGAGGATGTCGATGGCGGTGAGGCGGGTCTGCCTGCGGGACGGCACGAACACCACCGCCGGCTTGGAGGGCGAATGCTTCATGATGGCGTGGTACACCGGCTTCGCCATGGACAGCAGGCGGGTCTGGGTGTGGCTCACGTTGAAGCCCTGCGGTGGAGTGAGAGCAGGTTAGAAATGTGACCGCTTTATTTTTTTCCCTCTTTTTTTTCTATTTTTTTTCCCCCTTTTTTCTTTGTTGTCCTTTTTCCTCCTTTCTTTTTTTCCTTTTTCTTCTGCTGGTTGGGGGAAAAAAAAGGAAAAAAAGAAAAAAAAGAAAGAAAGAAAAAAGGAAAAAAAAAAGAAAAAGGAATGTGACCGCTTTCTTTTTTTTCCCTTTTTCTCTCTTTCTTTTTTTTTCTTTTTTTTCCCTTTTTCTTCTGCTGGTTTGAAAAAAAAGGGGAAAAAAAAGAAAAGGAAAAAAAAGAAAAAAAAAAGAAAAAGGAATGTGACCGTTTTCTTTTTTTTCCCCCTTTTCTCTCTTTTTTTTCCCTTTTTCTTCTGCTGGTTCGAAAAAAAAAAAAAAAAAAAAAAAAAAAAAAAAAAAAAAAAAGAATGTGACTGCTTTTTTTCTCTCTCTTTTTTCCCCTTTTTTCCCTTTTTCTTCTGCTGGTTTGAAAAAAAAGGGGAAAAAAAAGAAAAGGAAAAAAAAGAAAAAAAAAAGAAAAAGGAATGTGACCGTTTTCTTTTTTTTTTCCCCTTTTCTCTCTTTTTTTTCTCTTTTTTTCCCTTTTTCTTCTGCTGGTTCGAAAAAAAAAAAAAAAAGAATGTGACTGCTTTTTTTTCTCTCTCTTTTTTCCCCTTTTTTCCCTTTTTCTTCTGCTGGTTCGAGAAAAAAAAGGAAAAAAAAAGAAAGAAAAAAGGAAAAAAAAGAAAGAAAAAAAAGGAATGTGACCGCTTTCTTTTTTTCCCCTTTTTCTCTCTTTTTTTCTCTTTTTTTTCCCTTTTTCTTCTGCTGGTTCGAAAAAAAAGGAAAAAAAAAAAAGGAAAAAGGAATGTGAGCGCTGTCGATTTCGTTTGTGGCCGCCGGCAGCCGCCGGCAGCCGCGCAGCAACAGACCTGGATGTGCAGCTCCAGGGGGACGGGCCTGACGTTGGGGTGGAAGTTGAATGTGGCCGTGGTGCTGCAGCCCAGCCAGTGGGCCACGTCTTTGGCGTTGGACAAGGAGGAGCTGAGGGCCACGATGCGGATAGGACGCTCGATTTGAGAGGAGATGTACCTCATCCTTGAGCAGATCACCTCCAGCACAGGCTGATAAAAAGCAACAATTTAAATCAAGCGTTAAAAAAAAGCTAAAGCAAAAAAAAAAAAAAAAGCTAGACTAAATTTGACTCTTACTCCATTTTCTCCTCCGATGAGGTGCGTCTCGTCCACGATGAAAAGGCTGACGTTCTGGACGTTCTTGCGCTGCTTCCAGCGGCGCGACAGGATGTCCCACTTGTCAGGCGTGCTGACGATGATGTCTCCTTTCCCCAGCAGCTTCAGATCCGTGCTGGTTTCTCCCGTCAGCAGAACCACCTTCTTGTTCAGGATGTCCTGGAACTTCTGGTGCCAGTCAACAAACACCTGCGAGACAAGGATTCTTGGGTCAAACACCCCGCACGTTTTAACAGAAAAGAGTGGTTCTATAAATGAGCTTAGCGGAGCTATACACAAATTAGGGCTTTGCATAAAAATCGACACAAAGATTAATATTGATGTTTTAAAAAATGATTTAATATCAATAGTATGGTTTTCAATGTCGATATACCTCCCAACCCCTAGGGGGCGTTATCACAGCGCAACATTACTGACAAATTTGTGCTTTGGTCCCTAAAAATCAGACGTTTGGGCACATTTTTGTTTCTTTGATACGTTAAATGCATTAAACTAAATGCCCTTTATTTTCCTGTTAATATATAAGAGTTCAATAAATATAACAAATATTATATTTGGCTGGTTTTGTTGTTTGAATGACGGAGCATTAATTTGAAAGTAATAAATATCGATATTTGAGTCAAACCAAATCAAGCTGAGCTGTATGGAGAATCGTATCGAAGATTAAGATGCACACTTAAAAATAAACATTTTCCTTCCACTTTACAAGTATGCACTTCTTAAGCCTCCATCCAACTCATCAAACCCAAATTAAACATGCAGAGGTTTGTGTTTCTACCATTACAAGTTATGGAGAAAGGCTGTAAGGTGCAGGACGGGCGTGTCTTTTAGCCAACAAGCCCAGAAGTGAAAGGTGTCACACCTGCTCGGCCAGTGCTTCCATCGGGGTGATGTAAACGCAGCGACCCTCTGAGTTGTGCAGTAGCATCCTCAGGATGGCGAACTCGGCGCAGATGGTCTTCCCGCTGCCGGTTGGAGCTCCCACAAACACATTATCGTCACTGTTGTACACGGCGTTGAACACTGGAAGAGAGAGAGAGCGCGGATAAAAACTCAGATGAGCTGCTCAGGCGGTGCTGACCCGGGCACCGTTTTGTGTATCTCGTCGACTACCTTGTGTCTGGATGGGATTAAAGAAGGGGAACTTGTTCTGATAAAGAGCCTCGAAGGCCGAGTTCCTGAGAGCGGTGACGGGCAGCGGCTGTAGATCCAGCAGCTCGGTGGGCGGGGGGTACTTCTCTGGGAGGATAAGGTGACGGAAGGACACCGGCAGCTGCGTCTCACACGCTGACGGAAACACAAAGAGAAGGACCCGTCAGCTGACGCGGACCGCAGGAGGGTGCTGAAAGGTGCAACGGCCACGCTGCTTACAGAGCCATCGGTCCGAGACGACCCGGATGAAGTACTGTGGAGGTAAAGGCTCAAACACCGGCACAAAGAACGTCACGAGATGCTCGTCCTGGGCGTACTTGGCCTTCAGGAGGAAGTACTCATGGTGGAGGATGACCTCGCTGTCGACATCCTCCACCAGGATCCAGAAGGCTTCGGACGATGCGTGAATCTAAACGGGAAAGTAAACGTTAGAGACAAAGGCTGAGAGAGAGAGTAGCAGCGACACGTTGTGCGTTCAGCCCACCTTGTCGTCCCACTGGAAGTCCGGTGTGATGGTCAGCTCCACTTTGAGCGTGGAGCGCGTGATTGGCTGAATGTGGACGGCCAGGTCCAGCTTGGGGAACTGGTGCACGTATTTATGAATGGTCTTCCCCATCTTCGGCATTCGGATCAGCTCGCCTGAACGGAGGAACGGACGTTAGCGTGCGGGGAGCAGCTTCAGCGGACACGTCGCACAGAGGGAGGAAAGACTCACCGATCTCGTTGTGGTTGAGATCGTAGAGACGCTCGAAGGGGAAGTTCTTCTTCTCGATCTTCTTCACCACTTCTTCAGGCAGCTTCTTGAACTGCCGCAGCGGAGACATGGACTGCCACCTGGTGAGAGCACAAACACAAACTAGAAAACCATTTCCCTGGACAGAGAAAACAGGCGAAGGTTTGGCGCAGGCGATCAGGCTCACATGCGTTTGTCGATCATCTTGCAGAGATTCATGGTCTTGTCTGTGAGCTGGGCCCAGCCTCGGCTGAGCACAATCTCAAATATGGCGCGCATTAATCGACCAGCACTCTGGAGGAGGAAAACAAGGAGGAAAAAAGACAGAATTAAATGCCAAGCAATGATTTTCAACCCAAAACATTCTCCTTTTGAAAGGAACCGTTCTTACTGTACCTGCGTAACATACACCATGTCTGCCATCAAGGCAAAGCCTTCCAGCTTGAGTTGAGAGATGAAAGCTTGGAGCAGGACATTAATCTGGAACAAGATTAAAGTCGATCTGTGATTATTTAGTTACATCCACTTAAAAGAGGACACAAACCCGGCCATGGAAAGCAGGCCTTCAGACGAGGCCCTTTCTGTCACTTTCACTATGAACAGAGACACTCCCATCAGAACTGAGAGGCTGATTTCTGGTTTCCTGAAGCTTTGACCTGCCAACACAGATCAGGGCTAATACCAGATTCTCTGTAAAACTATAATTACCGGCCCTGGAAATTATGTTTGCAATGCTGTTGTAAGCGATCGTTTACTATAAAGATTAGAAGCAGAGGCATCACTGTGTGTGAGTTGCTGTAAAACAATGACATCATGATTAGAGAGAGATCACATTTAAACCGTCTTTGGGATTTTATATTGGCGACTGGAAAGGTTATTGTAGCTAAATGCCCAAGACCAAGTGGTGTAGGCCAGTCTATTGAAAAGAGACGTTTACCTTCACCCTGAGTTGTCCAAAAAGCTGTAAAAACTTTCCAGATCTAGTTTGTTCTATGTTAAAGCTAAAAAGGATCAAACAGAGCAACGTTGCTGCAATACATCGAGCCTTCCTGTTATTTGCAGAAAGTCTCCTTCTATCTCGGCCTAAACAATCCACTGAAATGTCTCTAAAGTTAGCAGAAAATATTGTTTTTAAATGGTCTCTACCATTTTTACTTTTAGACATCTCTGAAAATCTAGAAAACAGCTGACATTGAGTTGTCTTCATTCAGTAACAACATCCGCACCAAAGAGTGTAGCCAGTGAAACTTGGTCGAGTTTAGTTTCAATCAGGGAAGACACTAAATATAATTTTTTTTCACTGAATTATCACCAATCAGGGCTGATCGAGCTGAAACTCGTCCTATTCTGGTCACAAGCAGACTCCTGTGTAGATCTCTACTGAAGAAAACTTAGAACTTTGATGTAATAAAGCTTAAATGTGTTACCTTAGCACTGGGCTCCTCAATGCTCTCCTTTACAGGAATGGGAACTCTTTCCAGCAGCTTCTGAAGCTCAAGTTTTTCCTCCTAAAAGAAAAACATTTTGTCATCGTTTTGTTGAAAAAAAAAAAAAAAGAACATTGTTTAGTGGTAGAATGGAGCCTCCAGGTCAACCTTTAGCCAGCATACCTCTCTCACTGTGATGTTCCTGAACTCTGAGGACAGCGAAAAGACCCGGAAGAGCTCGATCTCACTGAGAGTGGGTTTCAGCAGCTGGTTGTAGGTCTGAATTGAGTCGTGGGTGATGTAGAAGTGGCTGGCGATGCGCCCCAGGTCTGTTACCTTTAGGTAACGTCAGAATAAAGAACTCAGTTACGACTTACTGCCGATTTACTGTAATGAGGGTCATAAAGTGCGACAGAGCTAATGTGCAGACCTGGAAGCAACCGATCCTCTTGTCATATTTGATGAGGCTGTTCTTGTCCAGGACGTTGGCCGCCGTGTGAATCAGGTCCGTCCTTCGCCTCTCCAGCAGCGGGTCTGAGCCTCGGTCATCGTGAGACACTCCGTACAGCGTCGGGTTGCGGAGCATGCGCACGTACAGGTAGGTGTAGCCGAGCCAGTTCACCGCGTCCTGCCACCACAAACACGGCGGACTGAATATCGGGAGCTTAACCTTTATCTAGTTCCTCCTGTCCGCCTGCACGGCCCAGACTCTCACCTTCACGTTCTGAACATTTCCCAGCACTATCTCGGCGTTGAGCATGTCGGGGAGCTTGGCTACCATCTGACTCTCGATGGGCAGCTGCTGGTTCAGCAGCGACAGGTAATACTGCAGCTCTCCGTGGGAGGTGATCAGGATTCCCTCTCCCTTGGTGTCGTACTGCGGACGGCCGGCTCGACCCAGCATCTGAAGACGAAGGGTAAGTTTCTATTCATACTGGCCAGTGACTCAGAACACCCGCTGACCTTAAAGCCCAGGCTCACCTGTAAAATGTCCAGCGCTCCCAGCTCCGTCCACCTGCCTTTCTCTGGGCTGTAAACCTGCGTTCCCTTGATGATGACAGTGTGAGCCGGCAGGTTCACACCCCAGGCCAGAGTGGCCGTGGACACCAGGACCTGGATGTGGCGATCCGCAAACAGATCCTCCACCAGCGTACGGTCCACTCTGGTCATCCCGGCGTGGTGGATGGCAAAGCCGTAGGGAAGCAAATCCTTCAGCTCCAAGTTCTAGGTGAGAGAAAAGTCAAGCTGTAACTCTGACACTGAAAAACCACGTGGAGCCGCCTGGATTCTTGCCGCTTCCTTACTTTGCATTGTTCTGCCTCGGTTCTCAACACTTCGGTGGATGCGGAGCCCTCCCTCAGGAACAGGCCGAGGGCGTCCTTCTCCAAGCACATGTCCCTTATGGCTCTGGCGGTCTTTCCTGTCTCCTTCCTGGAGTGGACGAACACCAGCACCTGTTGGGGGACGAATCAACGCGTCATTTTGACTGAAACTTTTAAACATTACATTAATTACAGGGAAACTGGGACAACACAGCATTATTCTCAGATTGTTTTATAGCAGTTACCGTTTAAAAGATGAACTAAAGTCACTAAAGCTGTAGTGGAAACGTCTGCCTCTGTCAGAACAGCTTATGTAGAGTCATTCAGAACCTTGTGGACTGACAGCAGAGAGTTAAAGGCAACTGGACTTGGTCTCTTGTTGAAGACCTCTTCTGCTCTGATTATAGGATCGATCTTTCTCTAATGAGCAGCCTGGACTACTAACATGTGGGCCCAGGTGACTAAAACACTTTAAATAACAGTGGCTTCATTGGGGAGTGAGGACCCAAACAAAAAGGGAAAGTTTTGTCTGCAACATACGACTGACACTTCTAACCTGTCATCAGAACTAAGGAAGCTTTTTGTATGACAGGTTAAAGAGTTTTTAAGACATAAAAGAAGCATTCCAGTCGTCTTTTACACATGAGGATATTTTATATAATTTTAATAATTAAAGGCTGTGTGTTGTGGCTTAAAGAAGAAGGTGCACAAACTGGCAGTTTAATTTGTTTCTAAAAATCATTATTTTAGTAAAACTTTCTAACATTCCCAAATAACTCGTAAAAAATAGCTTTTGCCAACATCAATTACACAAAGACGGCTAAAACAGGAAGTTTGTTCAGTGATTTTAGATGCTCAATATGACTGTTTGGGTTTAAATCTTATGTTTGAAAACAACAATGCCACATCTTTTTTTTCTAATTTATAGTTAAAAATGTTGTTAATAATGAAGCATTAAGAAACAATTAGCTCTCTGCAGCTCTAAAAGTCCAGCCTCTGTTCCGGGTAGACTTAGAGTGCTACTTCCTGTTCAGGACAGCTTCCTCAGGTACATTTCTACCCTGCTGTCTTGTTTTGTTCCTGGTTCCCGCCATGTAAAATGACAGGGGTAGAGAAAAAGAACCCTGGTTCCTGGAAAAGGTCCCTGCCACAGCAGCCGTGGGTCTTAACTCTACCGGGACTCACCTGGTTCTTTCCAGCGTGCTCCATGATCTTTTCATAGACGATCTCGTTCATGATTTGGAAACGCTTGATGGCCTTCTTTTCTGTGATACCGACGTACGTCTGCTCCAGGGGCACGGGGCGGAAACTGGACAGAAAAAAATGAAACCGCTCAAAAACCGGGCCAGGAAGTCCAAGCGGGAGACAACCGGCTACTTAGCACCGCACAACACCTGTTGTCGAAGTAAAACAGCCCCTTTGCGGGATCGACGCGTAGGCAGGTCGCCACGTCCTCGTAGTTGGGCAGCGTGGCGCTGAGACCGATCAGACGCACGTCCTCCTGGGTCAGCTCCACGTTACGGATGGTCCTGGCCACCAGAGACTCCAGCACGGGCCCACGGTCGTCGTGCAGCAGGTGGATTTCATCCTGGAACACAGCCGGTCTGGTTACCCTCAAAGCCTCCCTGCAGACGCGTTGTGAAACTTGCCTTGTAGCGCGACGTACGATGATGATGAGGCGCACGAGCTGGGTGTACGTGCGCTCTCCGCCTTTCCGGGTGATGATGTCCCATTTCTCCGGGGTGCAGACGATGATCTGGGTGGCGTTGATCTCCTCTTTGCAGAGCTGGTGGTCTCCGGTCAGCTCGGACACGATGATGCCGTAACTCGCCAGCCGCTGAGCAAAGACAACAGAGGACGCCGTGAGCGCCGCGCTCGACTTAAAACAGGAACACCTGTACGGGGAGGCCAAGCGCTCACCTTGCCGAAGCTCCCCACCATCTCCTGGACGAGCGAGCGCATGGGTGCGATGTAGATGATTTTGAAGTCGTCCACATTAATCGTGCCGTCCATGTTTATGTGCTTCCCGATTTCTCTCAGCATGGCCATCAAGGCGACGTTGGTCTTACCAGCTCCCTGTGTGCGGGGACGATACCCGGCGTTAGAGGAGATGACATGTGTGATGGTTTTTCAGGCATCGGCGCGGTTTTGCTCACCGTAGGCGCGCACACCAGCAGGTTTTCATCCGTCTCCATGGTGGTCTTGAACAGCTTGCTCTGAATGCGGTTTAGAGACTTGAAGCCTTCGAATCCGGCCTGGGCGTACTTGGGCAGCTTGTCTATGGAGACGAGTACCTGCAGGCACAATGACACGCTGAATGTAAGACATGGGCGCCACCATAAGCAGCTCGGTGCTAAACTGGACGAGTAGTAGAAGCTCGGACGTCTGGGAACGCAGTGGAAGAAACGAGCAACGAACCTCGTCGTCTCCGAAGGCTTTGGGCTTGAGAGCCGGCACGTGGACTTCTTCGTAACCTTTACGCTGCTTACGAAAAGAGCCGTCTGGCAGCTGGCAGCGCTTGTTGGCCATGAAGTGGCTGCCCTGAGTGAAAGCCAGGTCCTCAAGGTCCAGAAGCTGCCGCGGCATCACCGACTGTTGGATAAATGAAACAGTGACAGGTCAGGTTCAGTGTATATTAGATATTTCCAGCAACCAGGAAAAATTATAGCTGAATATTTCAGGCTTCTTGGAAGCGTTTTGAGAACATTGTGTCACTGGTGGGTCAATCCAGCATGCTGTGGAGGCATGCTGGAGGAACTGATGCATTAAACAGAGTGAATGGGGAAAAAGACTTTTCAATTTCAGCTCAGATCAGCAGATAGTTTGGTGAAAGCTGGACACAGCTGGATCTTCCAACAGAACACATTCAGAACCAGGGCTCTTAAAAACACGGGCGCAGTATTTACCTCTCCGTGGTCAACGTCCATTGCTTCCAAGTCATCTACTCGAGACTTCCTCACCCTCTCCCTGCGAGATCGTTCTTCCTGGAGTACAAAAGTAAAAAAAAAAAGGTGTGAAAATCGACAATATTCTTAACTCACAGCGTTAAGTATTTTAGAACGGATGCTTTACTCTGATAATGTCCTCCTTCTCCGTCTCCTGCAGCTGGTAGAGAATCTTTGACAGTTCCTGATCCGACTCCATCTTCCCAATGATCCGTTCCTTTTCCGCCTCACTCTGAGCGCTGGCCAGCATGGTGCAATACTGAACTGTGTGACAGAGGGAAGAGACGTAGAACGAGACACTTCAAAAAAGAAGCCGAGCCACGCAGAGAGCTCTTGGTTTGGACCGGGCTGCCTTACTCATGCGACGGTGCTGACGGAGGACTTTGATGAAATCGAAGGTGTTGAAGCCTAACAGCAGCACCAGCTGGTTCTCACATTCTCTGTCATCACTAGCAGTCTGCAGTTCAACAAGGAAACAAGGGGACGTCAGAACTCTCCGGGGGGGAAAATGCACACACGCACTATAAAAAAGCAGAAACAGCGACGAGGTGAACTACCTTGAGGATTTCTAAGACTTCGTCTGCCTTCTTTTGGGAGACGATGGCGTCATCGTAGAACCGACTGAGCTGACGCTGGAGCCAGAAGGCATCGATGTCCCGAGGATGCAACTGTTTCTTCTTCTCCGACATCACATCCCCCGCCTCACCGAGCTGCAGAGGGAAAGATTTATGATTAGACTCTGAATAAAAAAAAAAAAAGAAGATATTTCTAGGCGTGGTAAACTTACGTTTGCCGTGAGCCTGGTGGACACAACGGCCTCTTCTCCTTCGCTGTCTTCATCCGAGTGCTCGTCTCGAACTTCGCCAAACTGGTCCTCGTCTCCTTCCTGTGGAAGAAATGAGCACATGAGCACTTTTATCCATAAGGAGCGGTGTGTTTTACAAACATTAGTAAATGAAAAATACGTCAATAAATAAAAAAACTCACCTCCTCATCAGATTCAAACTGTACGTTGACGCCATACGTTTCATCAATGTTGTCGTCTGCGAATAAATTATATAAAGTCTTGAACTGTTTTAGAAATTGGTTCCTAAAAATGTTTATAGTCAAAAGTTCAGACTTAATCCCCACATTTTTGGACCTTTTTTTTTTTTTAAAAACAATTTAAAACACAAATTGCATGAATACAACACATCCCTATGAATATATGGCACACATTTTTTTCATGTCAGCAATTTGTGGATGAACAGAAACAACTTTTACTTAGAAAATTGGCATAGAGAATAAATACTGGAAATCCAAACATCTTTCATGCTTATCCAGACCTGGGAGAATACTTCAAATAAACCAGATTGTACATTTTTCAATAGTAAAAAGGGAACGCTATAACAAACTGTTATTAACGGCCTACCCATGTTCTGCAGGTCCTTGTCTCCGCCGTAGTCTGTGATCTTCTTTCCCAGGTTTACCAGCACATGATAACGCGTGTCATCCGACGGCCCGAGAAGCTGCTCCACCTCACGCCGCCTTTCTTTGTCCCTCATCTTGTCGTTCTTCAGCACCGCCAACACTTCATCAGCTGCTCCACACAGAATATCACGAGGCTGCAGAGGAAAGCATGTCAGCGGCTGGTTCACCACTAGAACTGGGTCTACAGTCTTAGTAGTCCTGAAGGTTACTGACCTGATCGCCCAAAGCTGCGTGGATGAAGCTCAGCAGCACTTCGTAGGTCTCCCTGGTTTCTTTGGTTTTGGGCTTGTACACGATGCCCACCATTTCATCAATCCCCTCGGACAGGAGGGTAAAGCCTTTCATTTTGTTGATGTCGTGTCTGTCCTCGTCTCTCTTTCTCCTCCTATTTGGACAGTAGAAGAGCAAGCGATTGAGAATGAAGTGATAGCGATATGATGGGCGGCAGTACGACAACTTTTAGGGTATAACAAAAAGGACAATAAAAATCCAAAACAAGTATCAAAAATGTGTATATTATAGGACAGTAGAGTCGAAATCACAAGTGCCTTAGAGGCCCGGCGTCCTGTAACTTTTAGATGCTCCTCACACCGTGAATGACATCGTTAGGTAACCAGCAGGACTCTAAACTTTACTGCATCCTGTGTAGAGGCGATTCAGACATTTCATTCAGGCGTGTCAGACCAGGGACATGCTGAAAGGTTTCAAGACACCAGCCCCCCAGGACTGGAAGTAGGCCCGGTTTACAAGACATTTTCACAAGAAAACATCTTTTAAACAGGGCCTTAGACACCCCTGGATTAAATGTATGGCACCGGACAATTAATAACACACCAACCATTACACCAAACCACTTCTACTTTGTGTTTGAGGTGGTCACACGGCAGGAGTGGAGCTACATTTTCTAGCAGATGGCTAGATGTTTTACTTTGATTTAACCAAATCTCTGAGCAATCTGTGTGCTCAGCATTGGCGTAGAATACTCCCACACACTGTGTCAATCCATTATCACAATAGCAAAGCTATGAAACATATCTTATATTTGGCAGAGGAAAATGGTCAAATTATCTACCATTGAGGCACGCCGCGCGTCAGAAGTCATGGAAATAAACACTGAGGCCAAAGGAAGGAATAAGAGAAAATCGCACTGACTTGTCCCGTCTCTCCTCCAGCTTCTGGGGTTTGGTCCTCTGAGCCTTGTCCCCCATCTTGGTCCCCTCCAGCTTCCCCACCAGGGACAGCACCTCTCCGGTGGGCTCATCTCTCCGTGTCCGGTCGATCAGAGAGCGATCGGCTTGCAGCACCAAGTTCGAGTTCTACACGTTCAACACAAACACACGCGGCATATGCTGGATGTGAGTAAACGTAGTCTGCTAAGTATAGCTCGATAAAGAAAAGCCGTAGACTATCCCGACATTCGTGTGTTTATTTTTTTTTCCGACATGCTTACCGCTTTGTACTCATACTGCAGGTTACGAGCAGTAACGTCCGCCATGGTGCCGCTGTTCTCTCAGCTCGCGCCGCTCTGCCGACGGCGAAATGTTCACAGAGCTGACTGCACTCTGTCCGTTCACTGAAACCACCTGCGCATCGGTGTATTGCTGGGATTTGAGACGAAAGTCTTTCTGATTAATCTCGGAGATATTGCGTTTCTCCTACGTAGCAAAACCGCTGCTAACACGAGCGCACAACGGACTCCCCTTGGTTTCCTCTTCCGGTGTCAACTGACTTAAAACAAAGAGCACAAACATGCATCGCCCCCTGGTGGCTGTCCGGGTCATTACACTCTCTAAACTCAAGCCTTTCCTGCTTTGTCACAATCATAAAAAAGAAAAAGGGGTTTGAGCGTTGCCAGTTAAAAAAAAAAAAAAAAAAGACTAGATAAATACAACCTAAATATATATGTTTTTGCCTGTGGGCAACTTCATTTTACAATGGCACAAAAGCAAAAACAAAGAATAATGTATCTAATAAAAATGCATAAAATAGCTTCAACTTGCAATAAAATAGTATCTTAAACACAAGGCATCATTCTAGAAGGAATTCTATAAACCCGAATGTTGCCTGCAGGAATAATCCAATTAAATTTCATTTCAATTTTATTTATTTAGAGCAAATTCATGATACATGTCATCTCAAGGCACACTCCAAAATCAAATTCAATCAGATTATACAGGTGGGATCAGATTATACAGATTGGTTAAAAAGTTTCCTACCTAAGGAAATCCAGCAGATTGCATTGAGTCTTGACAAGCAGCATTCAGTCCTCCTGAAAGAGCGTAGAGTCACAGGGACAGTCGTCTGCATTGTCGATGGCTTTGCAGCAACCCCTCACACTGAGCATGCATGAAGCGACAGTGGAGAGGAATACTCCCCTTTAACAGAAAGGAAAAACCTCCAGCAGAACCAGGCTCAGTGTGAACGGTCATCTCCCTAGGGGGTTAGAGAAGACAGAGCACAGACACAAAAAGCACAGAAGCACACATTGATCCAGGAATCCTTTCTATGTAATAACAAGTTTTAGCTATTACTATGATCTGTAGATTGTAATCTAATACTACAGTGAATGTTTTCTGTCTGATTTGCTTCGAATTTACACACATTTGTTTCCCCTCCTTTTACAGAATATTGCCTTTGAGATAAGGAAAACGACTACATGGAGGGTCTGGGAGGCGGGCGACTCCACAAAGAGTTTTATCAGCTTCAATTAGACAGTGGAAGTTTAAATGTGGCCATTTATTTGATCTCAGGAATGTATGTCTCTGCTTGACTCCCACAGGCTGACCTGACCTGTTTCTAAATATCCACATGACATGGACAACTGTCCGGTGAAATTGCAGATTGAATGCAGCCATGTTACTTGTAAAACGCAGAAGCCAATATTAAACTGAAAGCCTATGTGGTGAACAAACTGACAGTACAGTATTAAGTGCATAGACATGCGTGCTTCCTGCTACACTATCATGAGTGCAGGCTTAAATTGCTGCACATTCCTACCTCTCACCTCCAGGTGGCGGCCTTGTACAGAAGCACACTGTGCAATGTCTTGCTCAAGGACAGCTTGTGCAAAAAGCTGCCCTCGTTACACCACCACCAGCTCTGGGTGGAAGGTTTAGTCTTTTCCCGTGTTATGAGCTGTATGCACAATGTTTGCTGTACAAGGAGGGGATAAAATGTCTCGGAGGAGAAAAAAAAAAGTAGTTTTCAGGGGGGAAAAAATCAGGTGGTGGACACTTTTGAAATGAGCACAAAGAGAAAGAGGAAGAAGGTGCAGTGGATGTGGTCAGGACTGGTTCCTTTTCTTAAAAAAAAACATGTTAGCATGTTTATCTTTACACTTACCGTCTGCAGCCACATGTGTCCCTCGAAGTCTTGCAGCAACATCTGTTGCTTTTTGCATGACAGGTTCTTTATGGAACCAACTTATTAAGCAAAAGTAAACCCAGGGGCCCGATAGAGGATAGGGACAGAACAAAAAGGGAGTCTAACCCACCACTGCCTCAGCTATGGTCTGTTCTCCTGCCTGTGCTTTACAGGACATACAGACAGGATTGTGCCGGGACAGTTGAATCTGATGAATTCTCACCCGATGCAGCCTAATAGAAATCCTCTTTTGTTCTTGTGTGTGTGTGGACAATGTGATCTTTGTGGTTCTGTCACAGGAACACCACATGAGTAAAGCTCAGCTGTCTGAGCAGCTGTTCCCATGACGCCATCTGCAAACACACACGCTGTCCTGGATCTCCCCCAGAGGAGTGTGTGGAAAAAACAACACACACACACACATGCAGCGAGGGCTGTGTATGTACAGCGCTAAGCCTGGATAAAGTGGAACAGGATCAGATTCTACCAGGTTCCAAGGATTAATATTTCCTGTCTGACCCAGAAGGGGGTTGAACCAGTCTCTGGAGCGAGGTTTATAGTTCCCAGAGGAGGCTGGTCAGGGTAGTGTGTTAAAAGGGGGAACCTGGAGCTCCTTAACCCTATTCTTGTCATGACTGCTTTAATGGTCTCATTAAATTATAATTGAGAAGTTCCTATATTCGCTGTAATTTGTCTTAAAAACCTATTTCTAGCAGTTTGAATGATTATGGCTCACAGTTAATGGAAATCCAAAAATTCAATTAGAAAATGTGAATATTAAAGACCAACAACAGCAACATGATCACAGGGAAGATGGCCGACTTGACAGATGCACCGCACAGTCATTCACATCTTGGACAAAAAAGAATAATCAGCAAAACCTTATTGCTGATTAGGCTGACCCAAACATATTGGTGCAAAGAAGAGTGGAAGGAAAGACTGTTAGAAAAAGAAGGATAACCACAGCCTTGTTAGGCTTGGTAATCAAAAGGTTGGCCTGACCGAGTAGCATCAAGCGCATGTACTGTACAGTGCATCTAATCTAATTAGCTGAGAACCCGTAGTATGGGTTTGCAGCAGCTGACACCCATAAGCATCAAAACTAAGAGATAAATGCCTAAAATGCAGTTTTGAATCTGCCCAAGTTTAACTTTTTGGATTTCTTTAACTTATTTTTGTGGGGAAGATGAGAGATGTGAACAGAAGTGAGAAGAATAAAATAACAGTAACCACCCATAACCACGAATGACTCCATACTTTTAGCCACCAGAACAGCTGCCCGCCCGGTTTGCTTTTTTAAATATGTCATTTGATCAGTCCTGAGCTACTGTGTGAAATCTCACATGCATGTCATGCTTCCCGTTTTCTACCTCTGCACCGTGTTTCTTTCACTTCACTTTAAACCCGAATCACTAAAACAAGCTCTTGAAACGGTCTCGCAACTCCACATAGTCCTCCATCAGCATTTAATCTGCTGCTGCTGCGATACGAAGCTCATAAGAGGCCTAGCACCCCCCCCCCTCCACCCAGGATAAAGTGAACCAGTCGTCTGTAAACACAACAAAGTGAGGCTTGGTTATGTCTCTCTGTACAGTTTTATTTACATGATACTATTCTGTTGTAATGCTGGATAGCAAGATTATATGCAATACATAAATATCAACACATTGTTGTTTTTTTCCCACTTTTTTGTACAAATTTGCATATAACTAAGAGTTTGAAAAAGAAACAAAAATCAAGACAGTTATTTCAATGAAGAAAACATCCTCACAGGGTTTTTTTTTTGGGGAGGGGGGGATAAGTCACAAACATACATGTGTCAGGCAGCCATGAAAACACTTTTTTTTGCACAGGGATGCGCTCATGCACACGCACAAATGCACACACGCGCTGTATAGACCGCTGAACAGATGAGAAGTTACATCTAATCTCAGTTTCTATTTATTAGGGTTTTTTTTTTCATATAAATCTAGCTCCGACATGCTCCTGGACGTCTGTAAACATGTGCTAATAAACCGGGTAGCTCCACAGCTAGAGATGGGTAGAGGGGGGGTGCTCACGTACTAACACACACTGTGCTCACATGACTTTTTGTGTTAGCGCATAAGGAAAAAAAATAAAGATAAAAAATAAAACCCACAAATGCAACAAGTCCATGCGTCAGTACAATGGAAGAAAAAAAAAGAAGAAAATAATAATAAAAACATCAGGGGGGGGAAAGAAATTGTCTGTCTGGAAATAAAAACAGCCAAAACCCTAAGGCGAGTGATGTTTCTTAAACACTAATGCAGATAAAGAGCATTCATCTCATTCATTTATGCTCCTTACATCTGCTGCATAAATTCCCCCACCAGGCTCATCGGGAACGGGGAGAGGGGGGGGGGCAGCGTCCAGCCCCAGGCCACTCATTAGCGCTCACGGCCATGCGCCAGGCGATCGATTACAATCAGAGCTGGGACCACCTTTAATAACGTCGGGTTCGTTGGTGAAAAATGGAGGAAATTCTGCCGCCATCCCTCTGGGTGCGAAAGGAAAAAAGCGACCAAACCAGGAAATACAAGACAGGCGAGCCGATTGGTGGGTCGGTGAGCGTGAATATGAGATAGAAGGGAAGACAACACAGCAGCTCTGAGGTAGGTAAAGCTAGGAGGTTCAAGGTAAAAATAAAAAAAAAATCCTCCTGTTCAAGATGAGTGACGCTGAAGTTTTCTTAGGATCGAAGGACAAGGCGTGCAGATTCTTTCTGTGTAATTAGAATGCTTTGAGGGTTTAATAAAAATGGCTGTTTGGCACAAAAATGACAACCTGGTACGGCATATCCTGGACATTGTGCCTGGTCTGCTCCTAATAAAACACATACTCTTTAAAAAAAAGAAAGAAGAAAAAGAAGAAAAAGCGGCAAATTCAAACCACAGAAAACAGGATTAAAACAATCTAATGAATTAATCAAAAGCAGGAAAAAAAAAGTGATCGTTCATGCATCTTCCTCGGGAAAAGGTCTTTTCCACATCTTCTTTTTCATCAAATCAAGTCTTTTTCGATTTAGCCGCTCAAACTCATGTCAAAGGTTTTCACTCATACTCCAGTCTTTCTCAAGGTGTTTTCTCATTTCAAACGCTGTTTCAAAAAAAAAAAAAAAAAAAAGATTAAAAAAATCTATATTCTCTGGATCTTGTCAGCAACAACCACAGGGTTTTCTTTACGGATCTTGGCAGCGGCCTCGGCCTTGTAATCATAGGGACAGTTGTGCTTGTCGGAGTATCGATGGATGCCGCAGAACAGGTTGCCGCAGCGACAGTCAAACCCTGGAGGCACAAAAGGGGGCAAAGTTTAAACATTAAAACAGATGACTGACTTAGAAAACGTAGAACTACAATCTCAGACTACTGTGGCGACCGCTCACCTGTAAGGCCCACTCTTTTACGGCACATGAAGCAGCGGTTTTTCTTGGGTTTGGGGGTCTCCCCCTTGCCTTCTTCAGTGCTGGGCGAAGCTACAGGAGAAGGACTAGAAGCAGCAGGCTGGCTTACAACTATACACGATAAAAAAAAGGAAAGAAAAGAAAAGAAAAAAAAAAGATGCGTTCAAATCATGCAGGTGAAATGTATAAAAGCAGAAAAATATTGTGTAGATTTGTCCCAAATGCTTCATTTTGGTTTCAGGAGCTAGATTTGGTCTTAGAAAGTTAAAAAAAAAACACTAAAAATCTTCCATCATATATTTTCTATGGTTCTAAGTCATTTCAATGAGTCAGAGAAAATGCAGAAGTCCCCCGAATTACCAGACTACTCAAAGCCAAAACTCCTGGCTGTCCCCCACCTATTGCTGTGCACCTCTAGTCAGCTGGCTGAAAATTTCTATTGCTGAAAAGAAAGACTACATTTGGAAGTCTGGTCCAGAAAAACGTTCTCTTGTAAAGTCAGCAATGTTACACCTTTTTTATTTATTTTTTTTTTATTTTTTTTTCTCTCTCTCTCTCTCTCTATCTATCTATCTATCTATCTATCTATCTATCTATCTATCTATCTATCTATCTATCTATATATATATATATATATACATATATATATATATATATATATATACATACATACATACATAAATAAATAAATAAATAAAGGAAAATAAGAAGACACCCTCTAGGTGTTGCAATGCTAACAGCTAGTCCAAATTAAAAGGTTTCTATCTACACAACTGGATCATTAACAGTCTACACTTTTACAAAGATCGTCACGTTTGATGCCATTTACTCAGCCGTCCAGCTTCCTTGGTATTGGATTAAAGTTACGCTGCCAGCTGTGTCAAGCTGTCCGACTTGGTCTTAACTTTACGCTGCTCTGGGCACTATGACCCATTTACTGCAGGTAAGGGAACCATTACTGTAGAAACCCTCTTTGCTTTAAAAAAAAAAGAAAAAAAAAGCAACCACACAGTTTTGCTAAAAACACATTAATAAATGTGAAAGCTATTTTTACTCAAGGCTACACAGAAAACCTCCTTCCAGACTGCGTCTACCATGTGAAGTCTATAAACTGGCCTTATTGCTGTTGTCAGAAAACAGCCCTCTACGCCGAGCATGACTCCAGCAGGCAGATCTAATCTGAGAGTCTCCTCCAGTTTGAAGGTATTTTTAAAACAGGCTTATTTTTAGACACCGCCTCCCTCTCAGAGGCTCCAAGTAAAACCAGCTGTTGAGTTTAAGCTATGCTCCAGAGCATCGAAAACAAACCCGAGGCCCTCCGTGGGACCTCGCGGAGCAAAGTTCGTCCTAACGTGTCCGTGAGCTTTCAACGCTGCCATGCGAGCGGCTTTTATGTGCAGGATGTCTCACCGGGCTCTAGGAGTTCAGGCTTATCCTCTCTGGAGATGCTCATCTCTGTCATCTGCTGGGTTACAGGAAGAGATCCTTGAACGGTCCTGCTGGTCGGGATCGAACGAGAGAGCCATGCGTTAGGAAAGACGTTTATACAGACAGGGATGTAAAGAGAGCCTATTGATCGGGCAGAGCCATCTGCGGCCATTACCGACCTAGACATGTCTGGTGAGGAGGCAGGGGAGGCGTCGACCTTAGCTAGACTGGCTTCTAGTCTCTGGATGGCCGAGGCCTCTGAGGTAGGACTAGCAGTGGAGCCTTAAAGACAAAAAGGGAGAAGGAGATTAAAAATATATACTTCCCGTAAGAAGAAATAAAACAAAAAGGGTAATGGATCAGAAAACAACTAGCTAGCTTCAAAACCTTGGTACATCAACGCTGAGCCTGTCCTGTTCTGATTTACATAGTCCTGCTCGGTAAGCAGAGACAGACTAGAGTACACAATAATAATAATAATAATAATAATAATAATAATAATAATAATAATACCCCCATAATGTTTTGAGTTCAGTGTGTTCTGTGTGACGTCTTACCCATCGGGCTCATGGGGCTCATGCGGTCGCTGCTCTGCTGTCGCGTCAGGTGCTCCTTGTAGCAAACAGAGCACATCCCATTGGTTCTGGGGTTGCCGTAGAAACCACAGCCCATGGCACAGAGCATGGGGACCTGGCTCTGGTTCGTCTGTTGAGCCATTGCTGGAGGAGAGAAACGAGCAGAGTGTGAATGACGCAGCGACAGTGAGAGGTACCTCTACTCGAAAAAAGCAAAAAGAGAAAAAAATAAATAAATACGTTTTTGTTCTGCTGATTCAGGTCCAGAGAAAAAGGCCGACTGACAACAGGTTCATACGACGAGGAGTGTAGCGCCTGCCTGTTGTGACTTACCCTTTAGCCTGAATACAGTAACGAGCGCGTCGCCACAGGAAGTGTAGACGACAAACAATGCTGACCCTGTTCTGCTCGCCTAACTTCTCCCTAACGCAGCGCTCTCTTGCTCCGTCCCTACGTTTTGGTCCGGGTTCTCACGAACCGTCCTCCTTCCTCGCAGTGACTCCCGCTCTGCTCTGATAACCCAGAGCGACCTCATCGAGTCGCCTCTTACGACGAAAACACAAAGCGAAGCTCTGACTCACAGCTCGACTGCCGTTTCTCCTCGTCAGGTAGAAATAACGCTCCGTGGGCTGAAGATAACAGGTAACAAACCGGGTCAGCGGTTTAAAGGGGGTAAACGTCCTGTGCCATAATCACGGCGCACACAAACACGGGCCTCTGTGTGTGCTCGAGCGGTTTGGCAGAACATGTCGTGCTGTGACGTTATCGCCACAGGACGTTGCGTAACGGGAGGCGCTGAACTTTTACGCAACGCATCAAAAACACCTGTGACGAAACAGAGGCAGGAAGACCCGGACACGCTCGTCCTCGTCAAACCAGCTGCTCCCATCGCTCTGAAAGCTTGTTTATATTCCGCTCACAGGCAAGCGGGGCGAGTCCGGCGGGTGCTTCAGGAGGTCCCGTGTCAGAACATTCGGGGCCCTCCTTATCAGCAGGAGCCACAAAATCCTCGGCTAAGTCCCCCCCCCCCTTCTCCTTCCTTGCCCCTTCACACCAACAAGCTCTTCTCGGAAAAGATTATGGGGGATCGCTGCCATTTCACTCACGTGTCGTCCTGCGGGGCTGTTGGGGGCAAAATGTTTGCGCTTCGGTCACTTCTACAGACCTCTACCATAAATGCGTACCTCTGTTTCTCTGAGGTGTTCTTATTTGTAAACAAAGCATAAATACTTTTTAGAGAAAGTAAATTTATGGGGATTAATGACCTCAGCACAAACATTCTCTATATGGATTCATTTCACGTCTTTTAAAGCAACTTTTCACGGCCCCTCCACAGAAACCAGCAACTAAAGCCAAATTGTTGTGAAAAATGACGCTATAAGAATTTGTTGTAACAATCGGTCATGTTTGCTAGTGTAACACAACCACAGTGTGACCAGGATTGTCGCCCCGTTCTAAAAGTTGTTACTGTGTCGCAGCCCAGTTGCACGTGACTTTTTGATGACGGGGCATTTTCATAGACAGCGGGTCATTGTTGTGCGACTGGAGGCGGTTACAGATTCAGACGCTTCCCCCCCATGACTGGCAGGTCAAATGTCCTCTCATAGTCATTAAACTGCATTAAAACTAAGAGCTCAATTCATTTCCTGCCTATATGTGCATTGAACAGTGGGCTCATTTTTAGACTCTAATCCAATCCCTGCACCAAAGAAGCTGTGGTACATATTTTCACGTGTGTGTTATTGAAATTCCTTTAAGACTGGAATGGACAAGGTTGGGCCCCAAAGATAACAGGAAATTGTTATCTGCAAAAACGATCTCAGCTTTTTAAAATACTTTTCGAACGTCTCTTTTTATCATCAAAAGACGATTAAAATCTTATGTCCAAATAGCCCGTCCCTTCTCAGCAGTCTAACATACAAAAAACAGCATAAATGCCGTACGTGAAGCACAAAACCGGCTTATAGCCAGAAGACGAGATAGCTTTTTGATCTCCACATCATCCAGATGAGCAGCATGAAGCGTTGTGATAAAAAATGATTGCTATGTTGCCACCGCAGGCTTTCGATCTGTCAGGGTTGTGGAGGTGCAGCTACGCATTAGAAAAGCCATCTGACAGGGCAAGTCAGGGAGTTTCCAGAACAGGCGCAACCACTCACCACAGTTTCCTCTGTCTCTCTCTCTCTCTCTCAAAAACAAAAAAAAAGGGTTAAACACATTCATGAGAACCAAACATTCCTGTATATGGGCCCGCATTAAACCAACATATATGGGGTTAACTTGAGCAAACAAAAGGGGGAAGCTCATGTTTCAGGCCCTGCTGGTGGCTTGGAAAGTCCTGAGTCACAGTGAAGGACGGTACAGGACATTATGCTCCATAAAAACCAGCAGCAAACCGAGAGAAACACACACACACGCAGCCAGAAGTTGGAAGAATAATAAAAAGCCCCAACGCTGATAATTAGTGAAACATTTCAGAGTCGAGCCGGAATGAGCTGCCCTCCCCTTTGTTTCTGCTTTCCTCCTTTGTCTGCATCCTCCTTGCTTCCTGTTTTTTAAAAAAATCGCTGTTATCTCGCTTTTTCCTCTCTTAATCGCAACGCCTGGACCTAAAAACGCTTCCCCAACATACCGACCTTACAAAATAATAATTATCCCGATTATATAATCACAATGAGACGGTCGGAGGCGACTTTTTAAAGCCCCGGCGTCGAGCAGAACCAGGCTCCGACAAGCTAACCTTCTGGGCTTAATGTTAGCGCTGTAGCCGCGGGGTTCATCTCTACGGCAGCCTCTCTCTCTCTCTCTCGCTCTACTTGTCCTTTCGGCTTATACATTTTCTATTTGTAGACGGGAATTAACAGGCTTTTGGTTCACCCCCCATCCCCCCCAGCTCGGGACAAGCAGAAAAACAGGGACCGTAAGCAGCAGCAGCACAGCTCCCTCCCTAGCTTTTTAAAGTCACGTTCGGGGACTTGTGACTCCTCCAGTCAGGTGGAGGTGGCGAAGACAAAAGAAGGTAGGTCGCCGCCAAGCATGTACCGTGTGACCTTTTAATCCATCGGTAAAGGTCGCCATAATGTGACTAAAAATCACTTCTTTTTTTGTTTCTTTTGTTTTGTTACAAATTTATCTCACCATAACCCGATTTCCCCCCCCCCCCTTTCAACGTCAATCCACTTCCAAGAAAAAAATAAAAATAAAGCAATAATCCAAGATGATCACCTGCTGAAAAATCGATGGGTTTTCTCGCGAGAGGACGGGAAGAGCGGTTGTCTTTTTTTACGGAAAAAAAAGGTCGACGTTATTGTCGAGAGTTCCTTGTTTTTTTCGGTCTCTCTTCGCAGGGTTTCCGTGTCGTCGTCGTCCTCTCGGTCGGGCGGATTTAGACGGGTTTAAACGTCCCTTCCTCGGCCTCCTGCCTTTTCCTCCTTCCTCTCTCTCTCTCTCTCTCTCTCTCTCCGTCTCCCGTCCCCCTTCTTCTGATGCTGGGATGGATGTTTGTTTCCTTCTTTAGCAAGAGGAGTGGTGCGCGATGACGTCACGAGGGAGAACAACGTGTCACCATTGGCTGGCCGACGGAGCCCCGGAGCGCTCTGAGCAGCTCTGTCTGGCTCTGGTTATTACATGTCTCTTCGTCATCCACCCACAAGGACACGAATCCATTTACTGAGGAATACGCTTAAATGGACGGATGAATGAATAATGACGCTCAATACACACATAAATATTTAAGCATAATAAGCAGGGAACGGCCTTTTTTCCCTTTTGTATTTTTTTTATCTGTGAGCTGATACTATTACCATTACTATGGTCTGTATTTCTTCCCAAAGCAACAGCAGCAGAAATGGAGATTTATAACCTGTGAGACATGATGCCGGTTTGTTATGGCAGGTTCCGGGTCAGCGACCGCTATGTTGTATACATGTCTTTTCAGGAGGTACCAACAAACAAGTCATAAGGGCGGAAGATACTTAGAAAGTGGTTTCAATTAAGTTTGGTGTATCCATGTAGTGTTTATTCACAACTAATGTCATGTCAGGGTTCTCAAATAGACAAACATATATATCACATATAAAATCATAAGGGAATAGATAATCAAATCAGTCAAATTCATACCAGTACAATCCACTTCAAACACACTTCAAAATAAAAACTCCAAATAATATCAGGAATTACTTTCCTTTGAACTGGCCAGCAATAAACTTAAAAAGTGATATTTATTGTAACAAAGTAGAAAAGAAGGAACTGTAGGTAAAAAGAAATAAAAAAGAAAAACTGTTTTCCAACTTTTTGGGTCAAATGTTTTATTTTTATTTTTGATCTGGAAATTGTTTTTAGGGTTTTCCCAGCAACAAATACAAGAACAAACAATTTCAAATACCCTCACTGTATTTAGCTAAGTTTTATAAATGGGTGTGCTCAAGTCTGTTTTTGAGGAAATAGTTGCTGGATGTTTGTGGCCCTACTTACCAATATATGAAAATGAAAGCAAAACAAACTTGGCTGTTAAAAGAAAGTACTTTGTCTCCATTTAAGAAGATATGAATATGAATCACTCTTCAACAATTCCAAAAAGTGCCCATCTGCTTCTGTTCCTCTTACTGGAAGTCCAATTTCTTTTTACTGCTGTAAAAAAAAGCAGTAAAAATGTAATTTATTTACTGGGGTCACCCAAAATTACTCCAAGGGCCACAAACGGCCCCCGGGCCGCGCTTTGGACATGAGGGCTATAGACGGACTCAGATTCAGTTAGGTGCACTTTATAAGGTGCACCTTGCTAACACTGGGGTGCCTTCAGAACTGTGTTGATTCATCACAGTAGAGATTCACAAGGTTTCAGAAGCATTCTTCAGAGATTCTGGTCCATATTTTCTTGTTAGGATCACACAGTTCCAATGGATCAGAATCAGCAATTTCCCTCTGGGATTATTAAGTATATCTGATTCTGGATTTGTTGGCTGCAGATCCACACTGACGTTCCACTACAGCCAAAGTTGCTGTAATCAAATTCAGATCTGCTGACTGAGGGTCAATCGAATACAGTAAACTCTTTCTCAGGTTCAAGAAACTAGTCTGAGAATACTTGAGTTTTGTGGTATGGTGCAATTAGCCAGCTGGAAGTAGCCACCTAAAGATGGGCCAACTGTGTGCAACAAGTTATTCTCTGTTGGTATCAAACCGTTTGAAGTGTGCCATGAAAACTTTGCCTAAATCAGTAATGCAAGAGAGGATGGATCCAAGCTTTCATCTTACCTGCAACAAATTTTGACCCAGCCACCTGAATAAAGCGGGGAGTAGTAGGAGAAAGCAGCAGAGTGGGGAACACAGAGTGAAAACAGTATGCCCTTCAGAAATACGTGTTTCCAACTGAGATCAAGTAGTTCAAGGGAAAGAGACATATAACTTGATTTTATGGCCTATGCAGTCAATATTCCTGACGTTTAACACAAAAGTCTTGAGACTTACCAAATGAGCCCCTAATCCTATCCTATGTCTCACTTTTCACCTAAATGAAAGAGTCAATTTACTCCTTTACCATTTTGCACTCTTATTTTGTAACCAAGTATTCACATTTTATACCCGCCTACTTCCATTTCATCCCCGTAAACAAATAAGTTTGTCCCCATTAACCAGGGGAGTAGGAAGATCTGTTCTTTGGGTGTGCTCAGTCCCCAGTGAAGTGGCTTTTAACCAGAACAAGTTAAATTTAGTCCAGTTTAAATGCCCTTCAGAGTAGGCTACAGTTTTCAAAGAACAACTGTGCTGATGTGGATTTGTGATTAATCTAAGATCTACTCCTGTGGTTTCAGAAACTTTTCAGTTCACAATCCCTTACCTAACGGCGGAAATGACTTGTGACCCAGACTATCAGCTGAGCATACAAGTGTTACTCAATCAAACAGAGGCCTCAAGCAATGTAATGACAACACAAACAACAGTAACTCCTTACCGGTGGAACAGTTTTTTTTATATATTTGTAATAAAAAAAACTATTAAGATTTAAAGTTAAAATACATTTTCACAATCAATTTTGTTGTGTACTTTCATTACTAAAGTAAACTTGCAGATGTCTTGAACTTTGAGAACCATTCATTTATTCCAGGGGTTCCCAAAGTGGAGGTTGGGAGATAAAATGTAGAGAATATAGTTTTAATAGTGCAAAACTCTCAATCAGTTTTCATCATAAAGCATTGAGCCCTCAACTGTTCTCACTGGATCTAATCAACAAGTGTAGGGGCCAAAATCCTCATTGTTTGGGTCCATTGCACAAGCTCACACAGAAACACGCATAATGCTGACCGGACCCACTTGTGAGGATGTTGTCAGCGTAAACAAGTCTTGTGGAAGGCAGCAAATGATAAGTGCTGAGTAGCACTGAGAGAGCAGAGCAGTTTAAAAGCCGTTGTGCAATAGGTTGGTGTTTGTAAACAGGGGTGTAGCCACTGGCTGAGAGCACAATGGAAAAGTTGTCAGAAATGTTTTGGGAGTTTAAAAAAACAACATATTTTGAAACCTTATATGAAGAACTGAATCAAAGATATACAGTCGTGGGGGTAAATAAACCAAGATGCCCTATGAATGCCTTTGTGTTTCCTGACATATTTCATTAAACGGATATTAAATCTTAATTTGAACAATGCCGAGCAATTCGAGTAATGTTAATAAACACACAAATCGCTGAAAAAAATAAACCGCTTAAAATGTCCTGTAAAATGCAAGTAAAAAGCTATTTCTGGAATAGAATAAACATATTTATTTACATTTAAAATGGCTAATATAAAGCACAGTTATGTCACGTTAGGTGATATGATTAAAATAGCTATACTCAGTATTTTGTTAAAATCTCTGACATTTATAATGGTGTGTTCCTGGATTTTGAAGCAAGACCGAACACTACGGTAAGCCTGAAAGAGCTGAGCCCTTCAGTAAGAAGACAGTTACAACCTGAGAGCCTGCTAACAGATTTACGCTTTAATGTGCCCAGCTCTGGCTGCTGAAGCGATTTTTACACTGAAGGGATTTGTCCCAAAAATCCTAAAAATGCCATCATAGTGTTGACAGCAGGCTGTTGTTACTAATGAAATGACAGTACATGCCTCTACAATCAGAAAAAAAGACTGTACAAGTTTAGCTCTACAACAAAATCTACAACAAAAAAACTTTTACTCTATCAGGAAGACATAAAAGACCTGTTAAAAGTTTACCAGGCAGAACAGAAGTAAATAGTAAGTCTTGTAAAAGAATGTTCTTTGGACAGATGACTCTATCTATCTATCTATCTATCTATCTATCTATCTATCTATCTATCTATCTATCTATCTATCTATCTATCTATCTATCTATCTATCTATCTATCTATCTATCTATCTATCTATCTATCTGAACAGCAGGGGTTGTTTTTGACACTTGCGGGGGGAAGTTTCACCCCCATACCTGTTTTTACCATCTTTTGGCACGAGAACGTGTTGTGTACAGCGCTGTCGTTTTGAAATATGAAAACATGTGCTTACCGGTTACATGTGGTGTGTTATTTGCGCTGTATCCTTTGCCCCCAAGGTTTAACAAGTCCAAACACATAACCCCCACCACCACCACCTACCTATTTTCTGTATTGCGTCAGATACCACATGTCCCTAAGCGTAACAAGCAGTACCGTGGTGAGAGCAATCACTCACGGCGTTAGTGTTCTGAGGGTACATACTGTTAGCTATTAGTGGTTGAATTCTTGGAAACGGAGAAGGACAGAAGAGTCGCGCAGACGCGGCTTGCCCTGTCAGCTTCAAGCAGAAACTGGAAGTGGAGCGAAGTGAAAGTAAAAATAGCTGCTAGCTGTGGATCTTCCCCTAACTTTTTATTGTGGGGCTCAACCTTTTCTTCCTCAGACAAAAAAAACAACAAAAAAAAAAACATATGGACAGTGTTTGCTTGCTTCCAGAGTCATCTGTAGTTTGATTAACCTGTATTCGAAAAAAGACTTGTCCATTTACAACACAAAGCAATAGGTTTGCCAATCACTCTGGTGGTTTCTGTTTCTTAAATGCTGACAGATTGCAATAGATTGAAGTCATTTTTAATTTCAGTAACTTGCAAAAGTGTTCAATCCTGTGGAAGAATGCGCTCTGGTCAGATGTGACCCGAAGGGAAGTGTTTGACTTTCAAAGCAACACTGCAAAACTCAAGCGCCCTCAATTTTGGTGGCTGAAAAGTGCACACACCGCACTTCATCGAGCTTTTCCTGGAAGGATACAGAAGATAGTCGTGGGTAAATGGGCAGAGCTAAGTACAGGGTTATCCTGGAAGGGTTTTTATTAGAGCCTCCCAAACCACAAAACCCGGTGTGTGGAGTCACCTAAACCCTAAACATACTGTACATGCAGAGCTACCATGGGATGTTGTAGGTTAAAAATAATCATTTCTCAGAATAGCCCAGTCAAAATCCAGCCCTAAATCTAATTGAGAATGTTGAAAACCTAAATTTTGATCTTCACTGATACTCCCAGTCCAATATGATTGAGCCAAGATGAATGGGCAAACATTTTAGTATCTGGTAGAGACACACTCCAAAAGACCTGCAGCTGCGCCAAAAAGGGATTCTACAAAGTACTGACTCAGGAGTATATAATGCACACCATACGTTAACATTTATCACGTTTCTTCCACTTCACACTTATGTATATCTTTTCACAGCACTGTATGGTTTTTATACTTTTATTTAAACTTAGCATTTATTCTCTCACAGACTAACTTAAAAAAAAATGACAGAGTGGCACCAGTCGGGAGATAACTACTAGGAACAAAAGCCTTTCTTTTAACATTACATGCAAATTATTTTTTGATGACATTGTGTTCACATTGTGTTCACATTGCCTTTAGCTGGTTTCTCCCATTGAAAGTTGAGGCGATTTGCATGTAGTCAGGGAAAAGAAACCCCGATCCTGACCTAAAATAATGATTAAATGATTAAATCTTGGCTGATGAGTGAAAGATAGATTAGGAGGCCAAAGGTCACAGTGAAGATGTAAAAGCAGGAACTCCATTGTGTTGATCGAATGTCACACTATTTGATTTCTACATACGTTTCCAAGAGCAGTATAATTGGGTTTTAGGCTTAAAAGCTTTTTTTTTGTGTGTGTGTGTGTGTGTGTGCGTAAGTGAGGCACACGCAGCGAGGGTCGGAGCGGGCCGAGCAACAGAAACCTTGTCTGTGTTTTACACTGAGCTCTTTGTGTCAGAGAGTTGTATTAACAGAGCAGAAAAAGAAGGAGCATGTGTGTGGTTAGTGTGTGAAGGTTCATGGGTGTCAGTGGGAGTGGGGGGGGGGGGCAGTTGAGGAGAGACCGGGAGGTGTTCAGTATTGAGTATCATCCCCCATCCCCCTCGTGTCGTAGCTCAGCCTCTGGATCCCCCGCCCCGTTTATAGGATGTAGGTGTTCATCCGTTTCTCGTCCCCCGACCATGACGGATGCACGTGAGAGGCTGAAAGTGACAATGTTGCCATGACGACAGGTTGTACGATTCACAGCCGTCTCTTTGTGTCGGCGTGTGTTACGTCTGTGTTTTGTTGGTGTGTGTGTGCGTGTGTGTTTGAGGCTCTGAGGATTACTTATGTGAATCTGGAACAGCCTGTTTGCAGTTACTAGGCAGATATTGGCTCTCCCAACACACACACACACACACACACACACACACACACACACACACACACTGAGGCGCAGCTTGCTCGTGTCTGGGGTCTGAGACGTTGTTGATAAAGGGAGCTACTCGTGGCAGCTTATCTGTTTAGCGTGGAGCTCGATAACTTCTGCACCAAGGTTGACCAAAACCTTCAGAACTCTGCTTCCTGCTCTGTCGGCGCTCAGATCATGCACAGGTTTGTGCAATGTGCGCACGCGTTTGAATGTGTGCTAAATTTGGCCAAGAGAAAAGGGGAAATGCTGCTCAACAAGCAGCACATCTGTGTGACGTGAGGTTACCAGGACCTAGTTATGTTACTAATACTGCAATCATGCTGAAGGTCTTAGAGAAATGGAATCTCAACAATTGGCAAAACTAATTTAAAGACAAAATCTGATCAAAGGAGAGAGATTGTTTTGACTACTTTCTGTTTTGTTCTCTCTGCCTTCTGCACCTCTCATTATTTTTTACTTGCAACCAGGAAGAAGACTTAAAAATACAAAGTTCAGAAAAATTTTAACACATTTCCTTTTCCTTCTTCCAACTACAGTGCCAAGTGCCAGGGCAAACATTTCAGTATATGGTAAAGACATACACCAACTGTGCCAAAAAGGGATTCTACAAAGTACTGGTTCAGGGGTGCTTAATGCACCGCATACGTTAACAATTATCACGAAACAAATAACAAAAAAACCTGATTAAAGGAGATTGTTTTGACTGCTTTGTTTTGCTCTCTCTGCCTCCTGCACCTCTCGTGACTATCATTATTATTTTTTTTTACCTGTGACCAGGAAGAACACTTAAAAAATACAAAGTTCAGAAAAATCTTAACACATATCCTTTTCCTTCTTCCTGCTATATATGTGCAAGCCTCCTTTTGTGAACACTTTGAGTCATTTGTGCACATATGGTTCTGGTAAAGACAGACCTGAGGCGGAAACCTGCAGAGAGGCGTTGCACATGCATGCAGCGGCGTGCATTGGTGAGGTTAAATAAATATTGTTTCTGTTTCCCTCTACAAGCTGATCCATGTGGGTCTGTGCTGCTCCAGCTGACATCACTCTGTGAATGGGTGGAACGCCTGTGTGTCATGATAAGAACCGACGACCCCCCCCTCCTCCATGGCCCCATGCATGTGAGCAGCATGTGAAGCTCAGAGCGTGTACATGTGTGTGCAGCAGATGTCCTGAGCGCTGTGCTGTGCCCTTCCGCAGACTGGCTGGTCTTTGTTGCTGCTACCTCGTGCAAACGGGCATGGCCACGTGCTTCTCTGGCTGCGAGCAGAGGCCACGCCTTCTCCTCCCTCTGATCCGTCAGTTTCGGAGGCCAAGTCCTGCCCCAACAACACTCAGAGGATCTGCCTCCCATGCTGGATGACGTGGTTTTTACTCATGCATGCTCACCATGCTCTCTCTTAGTCACACCTACATGTTGTGACTGTGCAACAAATGTATTCACAGAATTGAGAAACATGCTTCTTTTTTATTTATTTTTTTACATAATTTGTATGTAATTTATCTCCGGTTTCCCTTTAATTGTTTTTTTCTGAGCGCTTTAACTTTATTTGTTGCTCTGCTCATCTCTTAATACACAGTGCGGTGGCTTGAACTTTTCACATTTGTCGACTTACAACCACAACTTGAATGTGTTTTCTTGGGATTTCAAATCATAACGAAATGGCCCATCATTAGGTGGAGGGAAAATTGTAATACTAATAAAATAATCAATGAAAATATAATAATATATTATTATTATTTATTCCTACCAATCCACAAATGTACCTCTAACATGCCTCCATTAACCAAAATCATAAATTTAATGGAGAAAAAACTTTTAAACATTTTTAATGCTAAAGAGGGAATAAAGGCTGATTAGTTCGAAATCTCAGTTAAGTGTGATCTTGTTGTTCATTATATATATATATATATATATATATATATATATATATATATATATATATATATATATATATATATAGTAACATTCACAATCCCTTTTCTGCTCTTTTTGTCCTTTACAGACATCCATTTAAACCAACAGATAGAATCGTATTACAAAGATTAAAACAGTTAAGACTTCACAGTGAGTCCCTCTTGAGAATTAGATCTTTGTTTGCTTCAAACATTTACTGATAAACAACCACATTGTCAAGATACTTATTGTAGTCCACAATCTCAATTTGTGTGTCTGTCATCAGAAGATTGTACAACAGAGCTGCTATCCTGAGACCGCAGCAGCTGCAGACACTCCATTCATCTTCCCTTTAACCAGCTTCTGTGTACCTGCTGAAGAAAGGGCTCACCACGGCAACGTGCAGCCAGAACCATGTTTAACATTGAGGTTGGTCTGTTTGAAGTGTTTTGGATATATTATTAAAAAAAATCCCCTTTTGTAATATCAGAACAGAGCACCTTCTTTTACATGTTTTCAATTGGTTACACTACATTTTAGTTAGAGCTTCCAGGCTACTAGATAAGACATATAGAAAACAAGTTGGGGTATGGATCCAGTCCTGGCAAGAGACTACATTAATTAAGATTGTTAGCGACCTGAAGTGTAACCTGAATTTGAAGAAACCATTAGTATTAGGTATTAGTGGACCTAGGTGTAGCCTTAATACAGTTGATCACATTTTACTCAATAGATTCATAGTGATCGGGATATCCTGAGCAGTTCTTAAAGTATTCAAATATCATACATATTTGGTTTGTTTGCCTGTGAAACTCCATGTCTGAGGAATGAAAGTTGAGATTTAGAGCTTCAAGAGGCTCCGTTTTATATCAAACACTTTATATATTATACATGCTGCTACTGGGAAACATAGGAAATAAACCCTTTTGTTCAGAACAAATGTAGATTTTAGTTTCTGTCTTATTAATTCATTTATTATCAACGCTTCGTAACATTTCTGTCTTCTGATCATTGTAACACAGCTTCCTCAGTGTTTTCTTAGTCCTTCAAACCAGACTCTCCTCTGTCAGCTGTACAGGTTTAGGTACATTTTTGTCTTTTCTGTGCCTGGCTTTGGTGAGCTCAAGATTTCTTATTTAATAATTTGTTGTTTGTTTTCTGGTTTTTATTATTTATAAGGGATTTTGTGTAAAAAAGTGCTCTAAAATTAAAGATTGATTTTGTTAGCTGCACATAAATCAACATATCATTATACCATACTATTTGTTACTCTGTAAAATAAAGCTAATAAAATACACTGAGGTTTTGCTTCAACTGGGAAAATGTAAAGTTTCAAGTAGTATGAATACTTTTGCGAGGCTCTGTATCAGGTCAGACAGGAAGGAGAACTTTAATTATGGGGAAACAAGTTGGGTTTCACACTGATGGTATGACTGTTGGTGAAACTTAATGGAGCTTTGTTTCTTTTTTTTATTCTCTCACACAAACTAGTCTAACTGCTGCACCAAAGCAATCAGTCATCCCAGTAGGTCCTGAAGGTACAGAAAAACCTGTATGGCGCTGAAACCATGGTCCATTGTGCTTGAACACAGGAGCCTGTATGCGATCATTGTCTTATATCAGTGCCACCGGCAAAATAAAGGTGCTCACTGTTTGAGTTACACCTGATTAACCGGCACTCTTCTCTTACATTCCTTCTTTCCCGAACAAAAACAAGCTAGTCTGAAACCTCTGGGCCTTGACTCCCTCCTGCTTCATGTTTGGCATCGAGATTTGTATATCTTTTATCTGACCATTGTCAGATAAAACCGAAACTCAACTTCTTGGTCTACACATGAAATGATTTGTCTGGTGGAAAAAAATAACACACCTGATCCACAAAATATGGTGTTTTTTTTTTTTTTCTTCAACATGGTAAGCTGGTTAGAGTTTATGGAAAGTTAGATGGAGCCATGCCCAGGGCAATCATGGAAGAAAACATGTTAGAAGCTGCAAAAGACTTGAGACTGGTGTGGAGGTTCCCCGTCCAGCGCGGCAAAGACCCTAAACATCCAACCAGAACGAAAAGAATGAAGAGTTTTAAACCATATTCCTGTGTTAGAATGGTCCAGTCATTGACCAGACCTAAATCCAGTTGTGACTCCATGGCAAGACTTGAAAACTGAAGTTGACAGATCACAAAAGTATGTTGCAAAGAAGAATTGACAAAAGATTTAATTTTTTTGTCTGGAAGTAAATTTTTTTTGAGGACTAGATGGAAATACACACCACGCTTTTCAGATTCTCCTTTCTAAAGCAATCTGAAACCCATGTATATTTCTCCTCTATTTTTCCTATTCTCTACTGACTTTGTACTGTTCTTTAAAAAAAAACCCCAAGGTAAAACACAATTAAGTTTATAGATGTAACGAGAATACGTGAAATGTTCAAAGGGTATGAGTACTTTAGCAAGGCATTCATTTTCTTGCCACAACAATGGAACCGATAACTTTGATCGCTAACATTACTTTGACAGTCAATGACTTTTTAGCATGATGAAGAGTGTTTATAAAGCATTTTTATTAAATTCCCCCCAGGGTATTTGATGCAAGGCATAGGCTGATGACCTAATCAGAAAGGGTTTCTCTCTGTGCCTCCTGCTTTTCCTGCCACTCTGGCCCTCGTTGTAAGGCAGGGAGCCTGGCGACAGACGCTTCATCTGTTAGACGCTGCTCTTTTAGGCTGATGAGTCACTTTCTAATATCTCCACACTGATAGCTTCAAAAAGATGTACTGTTGGATGAAAAGAAATGGCCAGTTGAGCAGTATTTGCTCGCCGACGCTCCTCTGTCATTTGCTGTCAGGCTGCATTGTGGCTCCGGAGCCTCACGGCAACAACGGTCTACATATTTTGTGCAAAGATTGGATGTTTTCTGTTAAAAGGCTTCCAAAATTTTCCATGATGGTCAAAATAGAAGAATGATTGGTTGTTTGGTTTTGTTGCAGAAACCAGGTAGCTTCTGCAACAGTGTTTTTTTTTTTTTTTGTACAATGTGTACAGAGTTCTTCTCAGGTTGGTAAATGCCTCGTTCGCACTATGGACTGTTAAGTCGGTCCTGAATCTGCCTATAAATAAGATTAACATGTAAATGAGGTCGTCTCATTCACGTTTGGTGAATGGTTAAGGTTGATGAAGGGTGTGGTTGATTAAAGGACAAACAGTGTAATTCCCAGTAGCAGAGTGGTTGTGAGTTTTTGACTGTCCTGCTGAGTACTCCTGTCACCTCCTCTCAACCTCTACTTACAAACTCAATGCACGTTACTGACTCCAGCGAATAGTGGAGAATCGTTATCCACAAATGGAGAAAACATGGAACTGTGGTGAACCTACCCAGGACAAGGTACTAAAATACCAATATTTGCTTAGCAAAATTACTTCAATAGCCCATAAATGACTCACCCAGGAGGTAGCAAGAGAATCCAGAACAACAACTAAACCACTGCAGTCTTTGTTTGCCTAAGTTTGAAGGGACATATCATGCCTTCCAATTCTTCCTTTTAACATTGAAATCATTCAGATGTGGTCTATATAAAGTCAAACTGCAGTACTTTGCTTTGAATTCCTCTCTAATCCCCCCCCCCCCCCCTTCAGATTTAAAGAGACCATATATCTGAAGGAGGCACTTCACCCCCACCCTCCTCCAGGTCACAGAGCATTCCACTCCATCCTGTTCAGCCTTTTTTATAGGATGCTGGGGGACGCTGAACATTTTCACTTATCCACTTGTAGCTTCGGCATCCTTCAGCTTGGACTACAAAATCATTCAGAGAAATAAAAATGCCGGATTTGCGAAATTAGTAAACTGTAAACCCATGACCTTGTTTAGCAGCTTTGATGCAAATACTGTGACATAGTTAAAAAAAAAACTTGATTAAAAAAAAAAAAACAGAGAAAAATGAACAACTAGAAAAGTATGACCCCAAAAAGATATAAAAACATCTTTGCAGGTCTTGGATGGACTAAATTCAACTTTTCTGCACTCACAGAGACTCCGGGTACACAACAAAATGTATTTAGACTGAAAAAGTGGATTTCCATGATATCCCTTTATGGTCCAAGTTAATAATTCAACAAAAAGAAAGAGACTGGAAATAAATACCATCTATAGGAGAGTGCTAAGGACAAACTGTCTGCTGACCAAAAAGAACACCAATAAATAAATAAACAAATAAATAAATATTCTGTGGACTGATGGGCCAAAAGTGAATTTTTCTGGTAGGTGTGTGTCCTGTGACATCTGCTGAAAACAAACCTACAGTCAAACATGGTGGTGGTGGTGGTGTGATGGTCTGAGGCTTATTTTGCAGCTTCGAGAGCTGGACGACTTGGTGTAATTGATGACAACATGAATTCTGCTCGTTGCCAGTAAAACTTGAGGATATGTGCCATTAAACTCAAGCCCACTTGGGTTATGCAGCAAAGAAATTATCCGATGCGCACTAGCATCAGTTTTGTAGTGGCCTAGTCAAAGGCCAGTTGCTGTGATGTGGCGGTAGACCAAAATGCCTCCACAGTGATGTAAAAGATTAATTTCCAAGTATTTTAAACATTTAATTGGAGTTGCTGACACCAAGGCAAAACCAGTTATCATTTTGAGGGGCGACTCTGCACGGATAAGTGGGTATAGATAATGGATGGATGTATTTGTCTAATACGGACAGTTGTTTGATGATCTGGTAAATGCAAGTGCAATTATTATTATTATTATCATTATCATCATTATAAATTCAAGTGAGAAAAATAGCCAAAGCACAAAAAAAATCTATAAGCGGAACAACATTGTTTCACAGTAATTGCTAGTATTGCTGTCTTCCTACAACAGCCTGATCTGAGCCTCAGTGTGTTGTTTGCGAAAGACTACTTCTTTTAAGGGGTTTTAGGTAATTATCTCTGAAGGATGGGTTTAGATTTAAGAATTATGATTAAGATTAGAATTATGAGTTATTCTCAATATAAATAAGGTTCTGTCTCATCAGAACCAAGAGAATGAACAAAATAGGAGAATAAATGAAAATAGGAGCAGGGTGATCAGAAACTGAATCACTTCTCTTTTTAAAGACATACTGCAGTATTTAGAGTTAAAATCTGATCAGGCATAAATAAAACGTATGTTAAATGTGTCAGGGACAGTGATCCTATACTGATTTTACACATGATTACCCTATAAGAATATATTCAAAACATCATACCAAGTTTGGAAAATGAGCATGTGCTCAAAGGAAGAAAGAAAGAAAGAAAGAAAGAAAGAAAGAAAGAAAGAAAGAAAGAAAGAAAGAAAAACTGGTTATCAAAGACTTGTGACAAAACCCACATCCTTCAAAATTTCCAAATGTTTGGTGAAAACTTGTTTTAAGTACAGTCACAAGTCACAACGGACTAACCGGTTTCTGTAACGATGAGCTCCTAAAACAAAATATTGTGGCAACACATTAATAACTAAAATCAAACAGTCCCATCCCCATAGAGCATACATTTTGTATTATTAGTTTTCTGTGTCCAGTTTCAATGCAAACTAGTTATTTCAGTATCCTGTATATGGAGACATGTATAACGGTTATTGTGCTGTAGTGATATTTCCTTTTACATTGCTCAACCAGTAGTTTGTTTTAATCGCACTTGCTATTTAAATACCCTCACTGACCCCCTTATATCCCCTGGTTTGTCTTCTTTGTAGCTGATGCTAACTTTAACTTTGCCAAACTGAACGATTTACAGCACCTTTCATCCAAAACAGTTCCACGGTTGGCTTTTAGACATGGAGACTCTAAAAGACCAACCACATAGATAACAAGAAGCATGTAAAGATTAAAACTACTGCATGTCTGAGAAGGCACACCCATCTTTTCCTGCTGAGGGACAGTTTTCAGTTTGGACCAATACTGCCCCCTACAGGGTCATGCTGGCACTTACTCCACTTTGAATCCTCTTTCTGCACCACTGTTGTACCCAGGGCAAGGAAATTCTGTCAATTATGGGTTTAAAACTTTAGTATTCATGTTTTTTTCTAGGGAATGCTGTACCGTTGTCCGAAAAATAGTCCTTCTGTCCTAAAGCTTAAAATGGGAAATCATGCAACAAGCATCTCTGTGCGAAAAAAACAAAGCAAAGCAACAAAAAACAGACTGATAGGTAAAATTATTGTTGTTACATTCACACAACTCAAATACATTCTCACTACAAATAAAGCAAATAATTTTAAAACATTATTAATACCAAATCCTGGAGTTTTCACTTTTTTTTGCAGAACGAGGCACACATTCAGATGTTTCAGATCAAACTATTCTTTGGCACACAGAACGTCGATAACAGACTAAATGCTGCATTTTTCTCAATTTCAATTTATAATTTCTTCTCTTTTAGTACAGTTTTTCAGTTAGTGGTTTTCTCTACCTCAGTGAAGCGCTGTGAATTGGTTGTCAACTTAATGTGCTTGACTGGGCAAGGAGAACCTGAATCGGAGGAGAAGCTAAGAGGCCCATTGTAACTCTGGAGGAGCTGCATCTGTCAACAGAACCATCCATCAGTTGCGCAAGCCTCCAATTTGGCCAGTATGGAATAGCTTCAAGGATGAATCTGTTGCTGAAAGAAACCTCCAAGCAGTTCCATCTAAAGTTTGAGACTAGCTATATACATGACACAAAACACCTTTATAATACGGAGCTATGGGACGAGACAAAAAAAAAAAAAAAAAAACTTACGTGTGGGGGGAAAACTAATACTGAATGTCTGTACACATCCCTAAAAACACCAGCTGTACTACAAAACATAGTAGTGGTAGTTTTGTGGTGTTAGACTCCTTTACATCAGCTGAGAAACGGAAGCTGGCCAAAGCTGATGGGAAGATGGATCGAGGGTGATCATGGAGGAAAACCTGTTCAAATCTCCAAAGGACTTGAGACTCAAGGTTCACTATTTAGTAGGGCAGCAACCCCAAACACACTGCCAGAGATTTAAATCATGGAATGATTTATATCAAATCTCAACTATCTGCTAAAATGGCCCAAAGTCAAGACCCAAACATTGAAACAGATTCTAACACAGGCTCTCCCTCCAATCAGCCAGGATGTAAAGATAAATGGGCAAACAGGTTAGTCAATACATATGCAAAGCCGACAAACAACCAATATTACCAAAAGACATGCATGAGCTTTACATGCCTAATTTAAATGGATATGTCACATTTTTTAGATACAAAATTGAAAAAGAAAAACGGTCATCATTCCATGAATTTCCTTCTTCTTCACTGTCTTGCACTACATTGTGTTAGTCCTGTAGTTAAATTCATAATACAATGCATTGAAGACTGTAACCTGACTCTTGCTAGATGGATGTAGTTCCGCTGAGCTCCACATGGTTCCCCACATCCATTTGGACTCGCTGCCATTGGGAGGGATTTCAACACCACATAAAATGGACGAGCCAATCAGGATCGCTGGGTGAGATTTTTGTAGATGTGACGTATCAGAGAAAGGACTGTTTGGATTCAGACAACAGTGGTGGCTCGCAGTATGGAAGCAAGCGGTAATGTTGATACTGCTACTTCATCAGTGTTGTCCATTCTACCTAATACTAATTCTTTAAAAGAACACCAGAGAACGTCTTTGAAGGCTTTTGTAAGTGAAAACCATGGTTTTGCCCTTCTCCTGACCGGGTTTGGCAAGATCTTCCCCAACGTCAGCGTCACGGGTTGGCTTCAATGTGAGTGGTTGATGTAGCGTGTCAATAAAGATGACGGACAGGTGGTTATCCAATCATATGCAAGGATTTTTGATAAGGCCCCTCCTTCTGAAATACATCTCTGATAGAGCAATCCCAGACGGACGTGTGGAGCTCTGCGGAAGGAAATCCATCTGGCGAGAGTCAGGTTGTGAAGATTGTATTTATACACTGAAACAAGGTGGTATTAATCCCTGTGGAACGAACAGTTTTTTTTTTTCATATACTTCTCATTGAACCTTAAACGATCTATTGTAGAACGATGAAAACGCTTCCACACGCGCTCTCAGCCAAACCTCTGTGCACTCTGCTTATGACCTCTATGTTTTTTTAAAGCCTCAAATTCTCTCTGTCACAGACACAGACACACACACACACACACACACACACACACACACACACACACACACACACACACACACACACACACACACACACACACACACACACACACACACTTCCTTGTTTAACGTACATGGTAAGCATTGTGCCTCGTCTTCCATAGGCTTCCATTCATCTTCAAGCCTTTCGATGGCCTAAACCTAATTGACACCTTTGTGCTAAACCTAATCCTGAGCCCAGAATAAAAGTGAGGACTGAGAAAAGGACCTTGCTTTACATCAAAGTCCTCACTTTACTAGTAGATTGAGCAAAACATGTTCTCGCTCAGCTCCACGTACAAAAGCACACACACACACACACACACACACACACACACACACACACACACACACACACACACACACACACACACACACACACACACGGTACGTAATCTGTCAAATCCACACACAGCTGCATAAAAGGCAGTCATAACAGTTTTGAATAATTGATCGTTAGTGAAATTGCTCGGCTCTAGAGTTTCCAGCTCATCATTGTTCCTGCTTCGGGTCGATGGGTGGTGAGGAAAAAGTAAACTTCTCATACAAGTCACCCATCATGTGCCAAACCCTCGGCCCACATGCACAAAGACGTACACCTGGACCCGCATCCACATCCTTCATTCCTGAGATGGTATATGAAATTGAATAGGGTCCGCTTCTTGTTGTGCAGAAGATGCAGCAGCAGTGAGGAGGTATTAAACCCTGCAGCCTTATTCGTCGGCAGTTCACACCACTTCCTGATGCTGGCGTCGCCTTTTCTACAAGATACAGGACCATGAGAGGAAGATGCCTGGAGATAACTTGATCACCTCAGAGAATGACAGTAAGATTTGGACTGTGTTTACGTTGCTGGTTAAATGTCGCCGCTCTGCTTTCATTATGCAGAAAAAGCTCAAAATCTATCAGGTGATTCATAAATTAGCTTTGATTTTTGTTGTTCAGCATTAATTATCTAAACAGGGTAAGATGCTTTATCCTCTGATAATTTCTGATCTGAACCTGTTTTTGGATAGACCAACATATCCTGAGCCTTACCTGTTATTGATAAGAGTAAAGAAACACCAATTATTGATTCCAAACTCTGTTTTTTGTTGACAACAGTAAAATATCAACCACAGTCAGTTTGATCCTTGCACTTTTTTCTTATCACATTACAATAACGAGTGAGGGAATTTACCTGGAATTTTACGGAACAACATAAATGAGCACAATTTGGAAATAGACAAAACAGATAGATGGTTTTCAAAATATTTTACAGATAAATATTATTTTGAAATGCTGCATATTTGCATTCAGCCCCCACGATTTGATATTTTGTAGAGACACCTTTCACTGCAATTACAGCACTAACTCTTTCAGGGTATGTCTCCACCAGCTTTGCACAACCTGACACTGAAATTCTTACAAATTTGTCCTTACAAAATATCTCGAGCGCAGTCAGAGAGGATAAAGAGAATCTATGAACATTAAATTCAAGCTTTGATTCAAGCCATAATCTGAATTTTATTTTGGTGATTAGTGGTTCCAACCCATGAATATTGTTTGATCAAAGCAAATCCATCGTAGATCTGGCTTTATGTTCAGGGTTGTCTTGCGTCAGTCTTATATCCTTTGTAACCTCTTAAAGGTTTTCTTTTGGGATGGGCCTGTATTTAGCTCCATCCATTTTCCTATCAATTCAATTCAATTTTATTGCTATAGCAATCATCTCAAGGTACTTTACAAAGTCAAATTCAATCAATCATCCAGACAGATTGGTCAAAAAGTTTCCTATCTAAGAAAACCCAGCACATTGCATCAAGTCATGACAAGCAGCATTCACTCCTCCTGAAAGAGCGTAGAGCCACAGAGACAGTCGTCGGCATTGTCCATGGCTTTGCAGCAATCCCTCTTACTGGGCATGCATGAAGCGACAGTGGAGAGGAAAACTCCCCTCTAACAGAAAAAAAACTCCAGCAGAACCAGGCTCAGTGTGAACGGTCATCTGCCAGGACCAGCTCTGATCAGCTTCCCTTTCTCTGTTAAAGATAAGCATCCACATACTATGATGCTGCCACTGACATATTTCACCAAGGGATCGGTGTGTTTAAGATTAGTTTTTCATCATAGTAGTTTGCATGCTAACTAAAAAATTGGGTTTGTTATCTTCAGGCCCTTTTATGTCATGTGTCACAATTAAAGGGGAACTTCTTATCACTTTGTTTAAATATTGACCTTTTCTTTTCAGTGGACATCAACGGTCATACTATATTCCCAGCAACATTCCAGTCTTTTCCCTCTTGGAATCATATATTTTTTTTGGGCTTTCTTTCACTGGAACTTGGACCTTTCTTCATTGTTGTGCTGGGACCTGCCATTAGCCGCTTCCTTGTCTTAACCCCTGCTGCGCTTGCGCAGTACGTACTTCTGGTAATATTGTAATTAAACATTACAGGCTTTATTAACTAACAATTTGTGAGCTACTGATGTATAAATAAATAAAAAGGTCAAATAACGTGGCAATGTAGCTTTAAAATCCAGGTTTGTGAAATGCACGACTAATTGGGGACCTGTCAACAGACAATCCCACTTGAACGGCAACCATAGTTACCACTTTTCTCTTGGCTGCTTCCCTGACTAATCATCTTTGTGCCAGGCCTGCTACTCAAGCTGCCATGCAAACTGTTGCAATGGATTTCATTTAGGTGTATCTGAGTAAAGGGGACTGAATACATTTGCACTCCAAGCTTTTCAGCTTTTTAGTTGTGAACAATATTGAAAACCACTTATGATTTTCCTTCCACTTCACAAATATGTGCCGTTTAATGCTGCTCTATTACATGAACTACCAGTAAAGTATATATAATTTTCTGGTTGCAACCTGGCAAAAGGTGAAAAAGTAAAATTATATTAATAGGTTTTCAAGCTATTGCAGATTCTTGCCTCCTGACTCACCCAATTTCCTGTTTGGAGCTCTCTCCTATGCTTGTGGGCTTGGCCACCCCCTCTCTACTTCACCAGGCTATTGTTTGACTCTTTTGTGCCCCTCCGCTGCACCTGACCGTAATGACCCGTGTGCTGCCCACTCCGGTTACACCAAGGACACACATCGAAAGGCTAACTACATAAATATCTGTTCAGTGTGTCAGTGGTCCTCTTTGTTTTCCTCTTTATCCCCATTTACTGCAGCACAATAGTGCCATGTGCATAATAAGGTTTGGCTCAACCAGTCAAAGGGGTCAGTGTCTCGTTGACAATATAAAAAATTGACTGGATTTATCAAATTAAGGTAATCTAAGAAGCACGGGGTTGGTTGTGTTGCATTGATATCACGAATACAGTTATATGCACAATTTCTGTTTATACAACTTTTAAGGTACAGTTGAAGTTGGTTAGGCATGAGTTTGAAAACATTTTTTTAAGGCAGAACCATTACTGAGTTTTTATCTTATTTATTTATTTATTTATTTATTTATTTATTTATTTATTTATTTATTTATTTATTTATTATCTATTTATTTATTTTGTGCAACGGATATTTGAGCCAGTCAGTCATGCAATATTCTTTGCAGTCCTTTGGCCATAGTGACCCTGACCATGACCCAAAATCAATATATTCATTGTCTAACTTACACAGCTCATTAAAAATCTATTTTTCAAGAGTACCACTGACAACACAACAATACAAAAAAGACGTGACAAGTTACATTAAGCACAATATACTTAATCAGCGTTTTAATTTAAATCAAATCAGACAAAAATTTATTTTGATCAGATATTTCTGTGATGATCAAACTGTTTTTTTATCATTTCAGGTTGGTTAGGGCCATCTATAGTCAGTTAATTTCTCCATGTTTAATCATTTTTTGGGATATTTTCATGTTTAGCTTCTAGACTGCAGTTCTTCTTTTGCATTTAGGTTATTCACTTCTGCTAGTGTTGCAGTTTCTTTGTGTTTTGGTTCAGCGTCCTCTGTGTCTCCCGTCTTGCACTCCTCCTCAGCTCTTCACATTCTACTGATTAAACTCACCTGGTTCTCATCATGTCATCGATCACACCTCCTCTGTATTTAAGCCCATTGGTTTTCTTTTTGTCTCTGCTATTTTCTTACTTGGTGTTCACCCTGGTTTGGTGTGCTTTTCCCTTCAATGCCTTCCTTGTGGGGTTCATGTTCTTTTTTTCATTAAAAGCTTTAAATGAATATCTCCCATGTTTCTGCCCCAGCATTCACCCTGATCATGTTGTTTGAATCAGCAGAAGTTCCTAATCCATGGGCAATTTACAGTGAAGTAAAATGGGGAGATTTAAAGATTTCTAATTAAAAACATGCATATGGAAACAGATAAAACAAGGAAAATATGCAATAAAGGCTACATAATTTGACCCTCTCAGCAGGTTTACCTATAAATGTTTAAGGTTATGTGATGAGACATAACATTTCTGGTTTAAAATGTGTTTAAATTTGTCTTATGTAATAGTGACATTTTCAGATAAAGGGAATTTTGGATTTTCATTAGCTAGAACCCATAATCATCAAACTTAATATAAAGCTTAACATAGACCACTGTGTGTACTTGTACTTGCAGCTGAGTGAGAACTTTATTTCTTGTTTTTTTACCACCAAAGTGAGGACTTTGATGTAAAGTCTGGACATTTCTTTGATTCTCACTTTTTTCTGGGCTAGAGGTTAGGTTTAGGACTAAAGTGTCGATTAGGTTTAGGGCTAGGGTCAGGGTTAGGCTATAGGAAGGCTTAAAAATGAATGGAAGTCTATGGAAGTCAAGGCACAGTCCTCATTTTGTACTTTTAACAAGGATGTGTGTGTGGGTGCATGCAAGATATTTATCTATTTAATATTAGTTTCAGTTTGTTGTGAAATACACATTTTTTGTGATGCACCTGCAGATTCAGTACATTAGTGATGACATGCATTTTACTAGGTATCCTGATTTTAGTCTGAAATTATCTCCTTCCCATAGCTGACATTGAACTGGATTTTACTGGTGAGTTTATACCTGGAATTTCAGTCACGAATAATTTTTTTTTTTGTTTTTTTCAGACTATATCTGACCGCTATTTTATTGCAAAAAAAAAAAAAAAAAAAAAAAACAGTGGACTTTGAACAAGAATTTGTATTCAATTATTGTGACCAGAGTTAAAAAGATTTATTAATGTGGAAATGTCATACAACCAGGTGAATCTGGGTTACAGCAAAGACACAACAAATGACCCCATTTTGTTCCCAAGGTGATGAAGATCTTCAAGAGAATCGTGAGAAGGAAAATAGAGGGAAGAGAAGAAATGGTGAAAGAGACAAAAAGAAGAGGGAAAATGGGAGGAGAAAAAGATCATCTAAATCAGTGCAAAGAACGAGAGAGGAATCCCAAACCAGGATAGAGAGAAGAGAGAGGGGTGGGAGACGGCGAGGAAAGGCTGACAATGAGGTAAAAGGACATGAGGGGAATGAAGGCGGGCGCGCTCAAACCAGAACGAAGACAGCAAAGTCAAAGAAAGATATCAAGAATGAGAAAACAAAAAAGATGGAGGTTGAGGAGAATGGAGAAGCTGAAAAAAGAAATGAAAAGAGCAAAAAGAAGCGTGAATGTGCCAAAAACAAGGAAAAACTTGAAAACGAAGACGAACGCAAGGAAAAAGAGAAAGCTCATAAAGTGAAGAAGAAGAAGAAGAAAAAGCACAAGAAAGTTGTTGAAGTGAGGTAATGCTTCATTTGACATGCAGTTTCAGCAGTTTCTCAAGGGAAACATCTTGCCACGCCTTAACAGAGCCTTCTGAAATTCTTAAGTTCAGAACCAGAGACGAGCGAGGAGGATGATAATGAAGAAGACGGCAATAACGACGGAGAGGTGAGGCCTGAGTTACTGTCACCAGAGGAGCTGGAGAGGCTCAAGGAGGCAGTGGACGAGAAGAAGAAGCTGATCCAGAGTCTGAGGGGGAAGCCCTGGCCAATGAAACAGAAACTGGTCACTTTAAGGTACGTCTTGAGTTATTACGTGAAAAAAATAACCAAACTGACTCAATGAAGGGACTCGTCAGTACAATAATGAAGTTCTCACTGACTTTTAGAGAATCTCAGCAGTTTGTGGAGAAATACGAGGGAGCTTTGGGGAAAGGAAAAGGCAGGAAGCTCTACGCGTACAAGGTCATGATGACAAAGGCAAGTACACATCAACTTTATCTTATTTACGCAAAAATCACAAATTAATACACACTCTGATTTCTTGTTTTTAACGATTGTGTCGTTAGAAATGGATGAAGTTTCAAAGAGACTTTGAGAACTTCAAAACTGCCTGCATCCCGTGGGAGATGAAAATAAAAGAGATCGAAAGTAAGCTTGCTTTAAACATTTTGTTATGAGTACATTTAGTTTTCAACAGGCAGAGCTGTAATCTGTAAGTCAGATAAATATATGTTAACATATGTATGTATCGGGGTAAAAAAAAAAAGCTTCTGATTTAGATACAGATGCTAAATGAAAGTCCAAAATCTTTGGAGAGTATTCATATTCAAGTCCACGTAGTCAATACTTTATGGAAGCACTTTTCATTGCACTTGTCAATGAAAAAGTATTTTTCATCCCAAATGGAAAAGATATATGTAAATCTTATGAAGTTTATATCAATATTAGTTGAAATTTCTATGTAATGCATCAGGCAGTGAAACCAGATTCAAACATCTTAGAAAATAATATAATTAGATATATATCATTATTTATACACATAATGTTTGTATGTATTTATTTCACTGAATTGTCTGAAATAAATAATTCATTCATAATCATCTCAGTCACATTCATAGCTTTGTGAAAGCCTGTGGGAAATTGGATGTTTGACATGTAGCTCAGTTCCGTTCTGATTAGAGAACCACTGGCTAACTTTGGCACTGTGCAATTACCACACTTCTTTGATAAATAAAAATGATATACAAAACACGTACGGAAAGCATATATTAACTTATGATTTACTTATATACGCCATACATAGTTTTCACATGACTTTTGTGAAATTCATTATATTATACTGTGTAAAACAAATGCAAATGTAGCCACTTTCAAGAGTAGATCGTATTAGCCTCATATGATCTGCGATATATGAAACATAAACCAAAGCTGATTAAATGCTTACATTTTTCTCTTTTCTTTTCCATATGGTATGTCTCAACCAGCTTTTCAGGTCCAGAGAATAACAAATTTGTGGTCTTCTTTGCAAAACAGCTGAATTTCAGTTACATTTGATGGGTTGTCTTCAAACATACGTTTTGACATCTTACCATAGATGCTCAATTAGATATAGGTTTAAACTTTAACTGGGAGACATAGATGTGCTTTGATCCACACTATTCTATCATAGCTCTGGCTTTATGTTTAGGGTAGAGCCTTCACCCAAGGCTCAAGTGTTTTGCAACATCCAGCAGGTTTTCCTCAGGCATTGCTGTGTTTAATTTCACCCATTTTCCCATGAACTGTGACCAGTTTCACGGTCCCTGTCGAAGAAAGGGGTCCCCCCAGCATGATGTCGCCAGCAACATGTTTAATTGTGTGCCTGTTGTTTTTCTTGTTCGTCTTGATGCTTTTGTCCACTATTGTTATCTAACAAAACTCTAAAGCCTTAAGTGACACACAGTTTGGACGGATGTGTAATTAAATGTTTTTGAAGGCGATTGGTCACTCTTGATTTCTTTGAAGGGGTTCAAAGTAAACGGGGTTGAACATAAACATGCGGTGCACTTTTCACATTTATATCTGTTAAAAAACTTTATAAAACCATGCCTCCTTTTCTCTCTCCTTTACAAGTATGCTCTACCCTTTGTTGATCTACTGCTTTGTAAAATACAATACAGTTTGTGGTGACAAAACATGAAAGGTTTTGGAAGGCAGTGTATTCTATGTGTCACTCAGGTCATTTTGGCTCTTCGGTTGCCTCATACTTCATCTTCCTAAGGTGGATGTACGGCATCAACATGATCTTGTTTGGTCTGACCTTCGGGCTGGTTATGGTACCGGAGGTATTGCCGCTTCGCAGTTCAAACAGTAGTTTCCTCTAGCTCGTTACTCTTTAAACACATTTCATTTCACAATTTACCCTTTTTTTGAACAGGCACTAATGGGGAGGCCCTATGGCAGCATCCCGAGAAAGACTGTCCCCAGAGCTGAGGAAGCCAGTGCCATGGACTTTGCTGTCCTTTGGGACTTTGGGGTCAGAAATGTGCAACACGATGCATAACCTCCACCTAAAACAAGATGTTTAACGTTTCATCCCGTTTTTCTAAATGTCGCACGCAGGGTTACGCCCAGTACTCTGTCCTCTTCTATGGTTACTATAACAACCAGCGTGCTATTGGCTGGTTCAAGTTTCGCATGCCGCTGTCGTATTTCCTAGTTGGTGTAGGTACAGTGGCCTACAGCTATATGGTCGTCATACGGACGTAAGTTTTCTACACAGATGCTGAATGACCGTATCTCTTAATTATACAAAGTTACATGGAGAACGTGTTCTTTTCCGACTGAAGGATGGCGCGTAATGCCAACGAGTCAGGTATCGGAGATGATAACAGCTTCAACTTCAGCTGGAAGACGTTCACCAGCTGGGATTACCTGATAGGAAACCCTGAGACAGCGGACAACAAGTTTGCCTCCATCACCACCAGTTTTAAGGTCAGACCTCCAGTCTGTCTTGTTTCCAGAGGAGAAACAGATGAAACAGTGCAGCAGAGTTAGTCGGTTACGCTTTCTGACACATCTCTAGGAAGCAATCTTGGAGGAGCAAGAGAGCCGAAAAGATGACAACATCCATCTGACTCGTTTCCTGCGAGTGCTGGCCAATTTCCTGGTGTTGTGTTGCCTAGCAGGAAGCGGATACCTCATTTACTTTGTGGTGCGACGCTCTCAGAAGTTCGCCCTGGAGGGTCTGGAGAATCACACCTGGTGGGAAAGAAATGAGGTGAAAAAGGAAAAAATAAATGAAAATACAAACCAAAAATGTTGTGAAACGGCAGATTAGCAAGTGTTTTTTTTTTTAGTGTAATGCTCAAAATTAACAGCCTTCATCAGGTTTACCCATAGGTGTGAGAATATTTTTTAATATGTTTTATGCGTATTGTAAAGGAAGCTCACCGTTACATTAGACTTTGCACACCTAATGCATTACTATCCAAAGAGGAAGTGGTGCATTTCTCACAAAACGTAGAAGATATAGAAGAAGTTTAAGGATATGTTTTTATCTATGTATGTGTTTGGGTTTCTCAGGTGAATATGGTCATGTCATTACTGGGAATGTTCTGCCCCATGCTGTTTGACGTCATCAGCACCCTAGAGAACTACCACCCCCGTGTCGCCCTGCAGTGGCAGCTGGGCCGCATCTTTGCCCTTTTCCTAGGAAACCTCTACACCTTCATCATCGCACTCATGGATGCGATCAACCTCAAAGTGAGGACCAGTGAGTCTAAATGTATGAAACGGTTTTGTTGCAGTGTGATTAATCAAAGTATCTGTTTCGCAGAGGAAAGAGGAGAAAGTGGTGAAGTACAACATTACCATGTGGGAAGCAAGTTTTTATAACGGCACAGGATCAGAAAACAGCACTGCTCCACCCATCACCATCCACCCTGCTGATGTGCCGAGAGGGCCCTGCTGGGAGACGATGGTGGGGCAGGTCAGACTGCCTGTGTGTCTAAGCTATTATATAACGCTGATATAATTGCTGCTCCAGCTTGTTATTATAACAAGTGGACAGATTTTTAATTAGGAATATTAGAACTGAGGAAAAACAAAACAGAAAGCAGGTATTTTTTTTAAATATTTTAAACAGATTACCTTTCCAAAAAAGTGCTTTTATACAGTTTATTTAGAGTATTATTTTATTATTTCATAACCTGGTAAGCCTGATTGATAATGTGTAGCACTCTCTGTTCTTAGAGATCTGGGCCCATTGGCGGCGGCAGCATTTTTTTCATTGTGGTAACTTAGCAGTTTCTATATGACAGACAGGAGTTGCAGGCCAAACGATAAACTTCTCCATTTTAAAACTCACCGTTATTCTACAAGTTTACCGCTTTACTGATTTACGTTATCCTCCCTTAAATGATATCGCAAGGTCAAAAAGTCTAAGGATTGCTCAACACAGCCATTGATTAAGTTAATTAATGACTGTGTTGAGCAATCTTTATATTTTACATTAAAATTAACCATTTACTAAACTACTACGGTGTATTTTTGGTTTCCACAACAAAAATCTTGGGGTTGCTTAGCAGTTGCTAGGCCAAATCTTGGTGTTGCTATAGCAACTCCAAGCTACCCCCTGACGCCGCCCATGTCTAGGTGCTGATCCTATCGAATCGGTTTGAGGAAAGGAGGGACAGTCAGCAGAACTTTCCAAGCAGATTGGGCGAAGTGACACCTAGTGCCCGCCTACCAAAGGTTGGTTTTAGCCAATCACAGTATCAAATTAAAATGTCATAAGCAGCAGGTGCATGAGAAACCACCAAAAGTCAAGGCACTTGTTGCTGCTCTTTTTTCAAAGCATAAAGCTTGGATTGTGACGCAGCAGCTGCGTGTCCTCTTGGGCTGCCATGTCTATTTTGGTTCGGCCGTGGGCTTGGCAGCTCCTGTTTGTGTCTCAGCTGTATGTCCCGCCTTAAACCAAAATACTGCAATGTGATTGGCCCGAACAATTTTTTGTTCGACCTTGAATGATTAAGGCGGGAGCGGGACAAGAAGCAGGCCTTCAGCTTGCAGGCAAAGCTAATTATTTCAACCATTTATTCATGGTGCATGTTTGAAAACCACGTTACAGATTATGCTCTCCATAAGAATTCACACTCCTTGAACCTTTTCACGTTTTGTCACATTACAGCATATTCCATGATACTATGTACCTACATGCAGGGTGTTTGGTATGTAAGCCAGAAAGTCTTGAAGGTTCTGCTCCCGTCTGACCACAGCAACTTCTACTACTTGGCTGTGTTGCACTCATGGCTTGTAACAAGCTGCATATGGGACTTGTCATGGCCTATCTTCTTGCAACTCTTCCATACCACCATCATTTGTGGAGAGTATGCCTGTGAGTTGCCTGGGCTGATTTTCAGCTGCTCCTCCAGAGTAACTGTGGGCCTTTTGGGTGCTTCTCGGGACATTAGGTTAGGAAGGTGTTAGAAAGTAAATAGAAAGTTCTTTTCTAACTGCTTTGTGATTATTCATCTGTATTGTTGAATTATTGCTGAACTCTATCGTGCATCTATGTGCCAGTGGGGTGTTGTGTTTGAATCACTCAGGCCATGCGTCCCCTGTGGGGTGTGCCCCCTGTGATGGCCATCTTGTGGTGCAGCTCTTTGACAGGATATGAGCATGGAAGAGCAAGAGTCTGATTGGGTAACTGTGGGGATGGCATGTGAGTGTAGAAACTCAGAACAACTAAAAGAACAATGAAATAACATGTGAGCTGTATGTATCTACATGCCATGTTAAATTCACGTTTCATTAATAATACACGATTGATTTTGTTGAACTTATTTATATATTGTTGAACTTACTCTTCTTTGCTGTCTTTTACCTTCCTGTAATGTGATAGGCTAATTTGAATGGAGAGGGTGAAGTCTGCTGGTATATAGGTGGATTGCTGGGTGTGGCAGGAGAGATGGATGAGTTTCCATTTTGCACGCTGTTTCTTTGTGTAAAGACAGGAAGAAAATAAGTTATCTACTTTTGCTCTTCGGTCAGTTATGTCTCCTCTTTTGCACCTCTCTGTGTAACAGAGGTGTACAGTTTCAAAGTATGCTACATCTTCAGGAATGCGTTTTTCCATCCCCAAAAATTGTGGTTCCAATACTACAAGATATGAAAAAGCTCATGTGGCATGAATTCCTTTGCATCGTGTTGAGTTTCAGGGAACTATCAAAGGCATTTACCCCCTGACTGTTGAAATAAACATCATACATCAGACATTTAACTTTTTGATTGAGCCACATGTGAGATAGGACAGTTATTTGAGATTTATTTGCTTCATCCTGCAGGAGTTTGTTCGACTCATTATATCTGACACGATGACGACTTACATCACCCTGCTGATCGGGGACTTTCTGAGAGCTGTGCTTGTTCGTTTTCTTAATCATTGCTGGTGTTGGGACCTGGAGGCTGGATTTGTGAGTCACCTTTTCCATAAAATATGCTGGACATCTGTAGTTTTGTCCAGAGGTGAAATTCTGGACAAAATTCTCTTTGCTGTATCAAAGAGTCTACAAGTTACCGCTGTGTTGTTTGTAAAAGCCTTCGTACTCTGAGTTTGATGTCAGCGGCAATGTGCTGGGGCTCATCTTCAACCAAGGAATGATATGGTGAGAAGAAAACACCACTTTTATTTAAATCACCAAAGTCTGACTGGTTTTATATATGGCCAGTGGGACTGGAGAGGAACATAAGAAGGGATGATAAATGACACTAAAAGTGACAGTGTTTTACCTTTCCCTGCAGGATGGGAGCTTTCTATGCCCCCTGCCTGCCGGCTCTAAACCTCCTGCGGCTCCATGTGTCCATGTACCTGCAGTGCTGGGCTGTGATGTGCTGCAATGTTCCACAGGAAAGAGTCTTCAAAGCCTCGGGCTCCAACAACTTTTACATGGCCATGTTGCTGGTCATCCTCTTCCTGTCCACTCTGCCGGCCATTTACACCATTGTAACCATCCCCCCTTCATTTGACTGTGGCCCCTTCAGGTACTGATGCAACATCAATGGATCGGCGGTGTATCTTGTGAAATTCCTTGTGCTTCTGTCACGACTGACATCCTGTCTTCACAGTGGCAAGAACAGGATGTTTGATGTGATCCAAGAGACGTTGGAGTCTGACTTCCCTGCCTGGTTTAGTAAAGTGTTCAGCTATGCCTCCAACCCCGGGCTGGTGCTACCCTTCATATTGCTCATGGTGTGAGTCTTCAGCGAAATGTATGAATGTAGCATTGTTTGAAACAGATGCAGATCAGAAATTGTATTTGTGGGCGTGAATGTAACATTCATTTTCAGCTTTTAATGATCTATTTTAACTTTTCATTTTTCACACTGCAAAAACGGATCTAAAAAATAAGTGAAATGTTCTTAAGATTTGTGTTTTTGTCCTTGATTTGAGCAGGTAAATAATCTTATCTGCCAATGGAATGAGTATTTTGACCCCTAAAATAAGATAATTTGACATCCTGCACTTGAAACAAGATGATGGAGATGAGCTGTTCCTATTTTAAGTGCAAAAATCTCATTCCACTGGCTGAACTTCTTATTTAGCTGGTCAAATCATGAACAGATACAGTCATTTTAAGAAAATATTACTTATTTTTAGTTCCGTTTTTGCAGTGCAGGGTGAAATGATATGACAAATGAGTTAGATTTTTCAAACAAAGAATTTGGTGCACAAGTTTGAACTTATTGTGAATTTTCTGTAATTCACACAGATTCAAAATTGTCCATACGGGCTCAAATATGCACACAGTTGTGCTGTGAAAAGGTATTAGCCCATTCCGTTGTTGCTTTTTTTGTCACTTAAAGGACCTTAATGATTTAAGATTATCAAAATAATTTTAATATCAGACAATAAAGGTAGAGCGATGGCCTAGTGGTTAGAGCAGCATGCTGAGAAGGCTGTAAGTACCCGGTTTGAACCCTGCAGATCCCTGGGCGCTGTAAAAGCTGCCCACTGCTCCCTAAGGCACAGCTTAAATGCACAAGACATGTTTCATTGCAATGACAAAGATTTCTTCTTCTGATAGTGTTTTCATCCATAAATAAACAAATAAAAATTTAACCAAAACCAACTCGCCTGAATTTGGAAAGTTATTGACTCCACAGGTAAATCTTGAATTAACTGAGATTAACCACAGTTTTTGGAGAGCTGACTTCAAATTCATGATGCAGAACATTTTTATGGCTCATACGGTCAGTAATACACTGCTAACCTGGCCAATAATGTATAGCACTCTAGTCCTGCACATTCTCACACTGCACAACTTCACCACCTCAAAGCAACTGATAAATTAAAGACCTGGACACGGGTGTAACCCCCCCCCCCCCCCCCCCGACCTCTGCCTTCTTGAACATTTATGTACTATGCTGAAAAACTGGGTCTCTGCAAACAAGCTAATGTAAATAGGCTTTACCATCTATGTAGAGAATGGCCATCTGTCCAGAACTGCTTGACTTCACGATATGTTTTATACACATCTTATTCAGGAACATTTAACCAAATACTTGTGGGGATATTAGAACAGGTAGGTCTAATATTGATGCTGTGTGGATTGGAGAAATGTCCCAGTAGCTTATAACTTGTGCTTCCAATTTTTGGTTTTGAAAGCCTTTGCAGCTGTATGTTGCATAACACATCTCCAAATAGAATAGTCAAAATAAATCCTTCAATTTAATCTGACATTCAGGCCAATAATTAAACAGACAAACACAACTATCTTACCCTTTATCAATACCAGAAGGGAATGTGTGATAAAAGAGAATGAGTGTAAATAAGCTTCTGACTGAAACTGTAAATGCAGTTTCATTTTTTTTTTTTCAATTGTAATGGATTCGGACCTTTGATGGTAATGATCTGTTGCTGTTCTATTTTTCAGATTGGCCATTTATTACTTACAGTCCACATCCAAGAGCTACAAAGAAGCAAACATAGAACTGAAGAAAAAGCTACAGATGGTAACCCATAAGTCAGATAATTTTGTTATCTTCTTGTCATGCAGTTTTGATGTGATTTTGAATGCACAGAAGAGAATTTTGTTCACCCAAGATGGGATCTGCCTAATCTTACAATATTAATGTTGAAACAGTTAAAATGTTTCACAGTTTGTTTTACCAACCAAACTTGCAAGGGATGAGCAGATAGACGTTATATTGTTGTTTAATGTCTCTACTGTTGCCATAGAGACATTAAAGACGTTGTGTTCTTCTGTTGCCATAGTGAAATTAGAGACGTTGTATTCTTCTGTTGCCATAGTGATAGTAGTGCATGCACTAGAGTGATCACACCAGCAGGGAGCAGCAGAGTAAGAACTCAAACTCCATTGATCCCATCGCTATAGCTTTACATTTAGCACTACTGAATAAAACAGCACAATGTGCAGCTTTAAGATTTATCATCTGTATGAATTAAACATTGTTTTTTTTAAAGCAAAATGAAGAAAACAAGAAAAAGAACAAACAAGCAGCACTGAAGGCACAAATGGATCTGGAGGAGGCCAGAAAGTCAGCATCTCATGCTGTGGAGCATCAAAGGAACAACAATGCTTCAGTCCAAAGACAAGAGGGTGAGGACACCAAAGCAAAATGACAAATCTTAAACAGGGAGACAGAAACAGAATTTTTGGACTTTAGAAATTTATAAAATTTTGAATTGGTGTTACATTATGGAATATATTAAGTAATGTAATGCAGTTAAAGGTCATTTGTAAATTAGCTATTAGATTCCTATAGCTTAATGTATTATCAACTTGTAGTGCCTTGAAGAACCCTGATTCAAACCTTAGGTAAAATGTATGGTACAGATCATATGAGGTGGGGTCATGTAGAAGTGTACTCAGCAGTCATTGGCTTAACTGAATTCTGAACAATTTAATGTTCTGCAGAATAATGACACGTCAAGTTGTGTCAAATGCACTGGTTTGGGATGACAATGTTCTCCACTATTCCATGAATATAAACCCCCAAAAACTAAAAGCCATTTAAATTCTATGAAAGGGAGGCTAAATTGCTGGCCAAGGTTTGACGATACTAAATATATGTTGATTTATTCACATTTTTTTTTCTCTAACAGATGATGAAGAAATCTACGAAAGAAGTCAAAAGAACCATCATGGACACAACCCTTGTCCCATTGCCCCTGACAATGAACCACGCCTCCCAGTTAGAGGCCCTGGTCCCAGAACTTACCAAAGTGGCCACCCTGGGAACCCACGATACCTGCCTGGTTTTCATCAGCAAACTGAGCCCAGGCTGACCAGGGGCCCGAGCCTGCAGAGACACTGAGGGAGCAAAGACTCAACCAGCAGCCATGCATTTTTCTGAGGGCTTCAGGTTTACCTGGAACTGAAAAAAAATGAAAGCAGTAAAATGAAGGCAGTTAGTGTGACAATCTGAATTAGAACTGCATAAATAGCATAAATATAATACTGTAAAACTTTTAGCAAGTTATATTACAGTAAAAAGTAACAGTATCATAATAATATACATCATCTTTATTTGGAAATTTTATCTAACCTGTTTGTTAACATCAACGGATTGTTATTTTATTCACGCATTTTTTTTGCAGTTTATGCACAGTCCATGTTAATATTACATTGTGTATTTAAATCCACAGCAACCTAAGCCTTAATGTAATAAAATGTAAAATAATAAATTTATGGGTTTAAACAAAGTAAGGAAAACGTGTTTTTTCACCTAGCTTTTATTTGTCCTCTTCTTGGATTTCTACACAATTCTTCCTTAGAAACAATTTTCTTGAGAAGTTATATGTTGATTTAATAAAAAAAATCTGTTTTGCTTTGCTTATATGCTCTGATCATGCAAAACACTTTTAATTGATTAATTATAAGAATGCATCTATTTTTTAGTATTATAAAAAAATCCTATTTCTAGGTTGTCTTGAAATTTCTTTGGTCTTTCTGGCCTCTTAGACTGAGGGGAGCTGTTGCTAGCTGTTGGCGGGCCAATGTATTAAACAATTCATTAGACATGGAGACCATTTAACCCAGCCAGGAATCCTTAAACAGATCACTCCCTCATCTCTGGGTTGATTTACACACTTTTTTTTACACTTTTTTCCCCCTGTTTTTCTATGATAAAATACAGTGTAGGAAAACAAATACATTTCCTTGTAAAAATAAATCCAAAATAATATAACGGATCCAGTTCTCACCAACTTGCTCCGTATATTGCAGTTTGATTTGGACATAGAAGACCCCTCGTCTCAACATCACCTCATCAGTCAGACAGTTTACAGCCATGAAGAAAAGATGAAATAAACTGGTTATGACTTTTTAAGTGTTACTACAGGGCTGCGTATCTCTCTCTCACAGTAAATCAGATTGCATGTGGTAAAATAATTGCACATTATTGCAGAAATGTGCAAAGTTGTCCTGGTATTGTCATTTATTGAAACTGCCTAAAATTTTTGTACAAATGACATCAAACTAAATCAAGCTGTATCTAAATGGACTTAATAAATAAGCACAAAGCTCAGAGCAAAAACAAGCAAGCATTTTTTTTTGAGGGCGCATGTGTTAATTTTCCCAAATTTGCTACACGAATTTATATCAAGTAAAGGGTACACTTGTGTGTTTCCACAGCAACTCTCTGAGCAAAGTGTGTTGCCATGGCTATCCTGAGCACTGTTCAGTCCATATTCTAAAAATGGAAACAACCCACCTGGAAGCCTACCAAAACATGCTGACCTAAAATGACAGGCTGGGCAAAGAGAGCGCTAGTCAGAGAAGCAACCAAATGTCCATGTTATCTCCAAATGAACTGCAGAGATCCACAGTCCAGTTGTGGGAATCTCAGCATGATATTTATTGGTTGTGCACTCCACAATTCAAGCCTTCATGGAAGAGTAGCAAGATAAAAACCAACAGAAGTCTGCTTTGCAGGTTTCGCCGGCCATGTAGGGAAACAGACGTAGAAGAAGCTGCACTGAAACACTTCAGCCTACAAGCAACAGTCTGTGTGTGTAGAAAACCCCTGCACACTAACCCAAACTCTTCTGGGATGCTGCGCAGAGTTGATAGGAAGACAGTTTGTTCCAAATACAAGAATGCAATGAAAAAAATATATAAAAACAAAATAAAACTTGTTCAGAGGCTTAAAGACTTAAGAACGGGACAGAGGTTCACGTTCAAGTATGAAAATTACCCTAAATATGCAACTGGAGCTACAATGGTATGGCTTAAGAGGCCTAATTATGAGTTAGCTTAGCTCAGCAAATATCCAAACCTACTCCAATTAAGGATCCGTGGCAAGAATTGAAAGTTGTGGTTCACATAAGCTCTACATCCAACCTGACTGAGATTTGGCTTTTTTCTTTTATTTATTATTTTTGTAAAGAAGATTGCGAAGCAGGTTTAATTTCTAGATGTGTAAAGCTGGTAGAAACATGCCCTGCACACTTTTCAGACTCTTTTCTGCGCAAAAGTTCTGAAAAATCTCTTGTAAAGTACGTTGTTTGTACTCTAATGGCATGAATACTTTTGCGATGTACTCTGTTATCTTGTAGGTCAACCTGCCATCTGGATCTGTGTGGTTAATTCAGCTTTAGTTCTGTTCTTAAACTGAGATTTCTGTGCGGTTTATACTGAAAACTAAGAGCTATGTGGTGAGAGGTTTTCCACAGAGGTAAAAGTGTTGGTTGTCACTCAGGTGAGACCATTGAATATGAAACCCTCCCTAAGTGGTTGCCAAGGATAAATCCATGGCAGGTAAGCATTAATTATCAATACTGTTTTTATCTGAGAACCACTGACTGACAGTCTGCCACTCATCTGGAAAGAGGAGCCACACACTGTCAATCACGTCCTTTAATGAAGTTGGAACGGACATATTAATAGTATTCATTAGCGTTGCAGGTGTGCTGGAGACTCAGTCTTAATGTTACAGGAGAAGAAGATTAAACATTGGTATTCTCAGTAACATCAACCCACACATGTCCCCTGTATCACCCTCCTACTGGGGTTAGGTTCTGGCTCCATCCCAGTCTCTGTTCAGGCCGGTACAATGGGGCAGGAAACCCAGCCTTAACGGATCGCACATTACCGGATGTCTTGGTTTCCTCTGTAAGGTGACGACCATCTCTACCTCACGACAGAAACGGAGAGAGGAGGAGGGGGTTGTGCAAGCACTGATTTTGCAGCTTAGACGGATAGATAGATTGGTAGTCAGCGAGTAAGTATGTGGATTACAGTCTCGATCCCAAAGCTTCATCTTGTCTTTCAGATACAACCCATCCAGCCTTTGCTGCTATCGCCGAGCCGTGTAGCAGCCAGCAGCTCATGTTTCCTCTGCATTTTTAAATAGGTTTTGTTTAAAACACAAAATGTCCTGGCCCACCTTGCATTTTCTAAAAGGTCAGCTCTGGCGTACAATAAACAAGCGTCCGGGGTAAAGAGTTCATTGTTCTGCTCAGACGTTCTCCCTCATATCTGACTGAGCTTGAGGTGTTTTACGAGGAAGACTGGCCAAACATTCCCGTTTCTGCATGTGCAAAGAGCTAGAGCTGACCATTTTCCTCCAATTTCAAAATTACCAACTTCTTTGTATCAGTCCATCGCATAAAGCCGCAATAAAATACATAAAAGTTTGTCGTTGTTGCGCGACAAAATGTAAATGGTTCTGGGAGCCTGTACACATCTATCTCTTCCCTTGTGTGATCAATATAGGATTTCTTTGCTGCTTTGCCAGTGCAGAGATACATTTCTAATCACTGTTTTAAAGTAGATTAGACAAACCCCGAACTCGAGCTCCACTTTGTGGCCTGGAAGGCTGACAGACTTATCTAGGGCCGATGCTGATAATGAAGTCACCGTCTTGACTCGAGTCAAACGGCTCCTGTTTGTTCAGCTGGCACTTCTTCTTCCCCAGGTGAACACTCTGTACACCATCCAAGAACAGTGACTTGTTTCACTCCTCCATCCGGATTACGTCGTATTTCATCCAACTTTAATGTGTTCTGGCCTGTTTTTTTTCTACAAGGTGTCACCTTTCTGGGTTTTAGGTAAATGGCAGAGATCATTAGTGCTTGCTGTCAAAGCGATTTCAGTATGAGGACGTCATGTGTTACCCTAATACAAATAATCCATTTTATAGAGGAAGAGTTTTCATAAACAGGAGTTTCAACTCTTTTTCTCCTTGTTGAGTGTCAATAAACATAATCAATTAGTGAATGTATATTCTCCCCTGTCTTGGTGGTATGGTATCCATTAACATTTTGATCGACAGCTCCATTGTCTGTCAGACTCTGTTTCCTCCGCTGGCTTCCTTTCCTCGCCCAATGGGCTTTGAGCCTCTGGTGGTCACCAAGGAGCCCACAACTGAAATGTCTCTAACAGCAGCACACCTGTTCCTGTTGGTGTGTGTGCGCGGTTGTGTAAAGTGGTATTTTCACCTTGGAGCATCACAGTGAATCCGCTGTAGTTTTGACTTACTCACAAATGGAGCGGATCAATCAAGTTTGGATGTAAAAAAATAACAGGAAGAGAAGAAGAAACAAAGGACTGAAAAACAACAAACAAACGGGAAAATGCCTCCGAAGAGGAGAAACCACGATATCATTGAAGTTGAAAATGGTGAGAGTTTTATACTAATAGGCTAAAGACTTTATGTTTATTTTCTTTAAAGACCCCCATATTTCATAACACAAGTAATTCATGATGGTTTATCTGTTACTCAGACTTGTGTTGGACTGTTTTTGATTTTTTTTTTTTTCAGTCGGGATGGATGTGGATGCTGAGCCTGATAGTGACAGTGAAGGTTAGTTATTCAAGATCTGTTCTGTTGAAGTGAGACACAATTGGCAATATCTGTTGATCTGCTTTAAATATATAAATATATAGTTTGTAACAGTCAATATCAATTATTACACCTTCATTTGCATGTTGTTGTTTTTTACTATTTGACCTCTCTCAGTCTAAGAAGTAACTTTTTTATTTCATAAAAGATCTCCCATGCTCCATAAGAAGAGATGCAAAAACATATTTCATGCATTAACATATGTATCTTTCACTAAAAAGAGAGAAAAAAATATAACTTTAATTTTGACATATTATTCAGCGTTTTCTCTTGTTTTTTAAATCCCATGCTCAGAATTTCCTTTTATCAAAATCCCCAGTAGCCCAGTTGTTGGTAATGCTGCCGTCAATAATTTCCACAACCTACTTTTATAAACAGTGATGCTTGTATTCCCTTACAAGATTTCAAAAGGTTGCAGCATACAGAGGCAGGGATGTTTGACCAGTCATCTCTCCACCCTCTTTTTAGTGGGGAAGAGCCCAAGGCTTTCCTGTGCTCTTTTTTACCTGACACGTTTTCTAAGGGATTTCAGTCTGTGGACTTAGATGACCACGAAACAAAGCTGATTTTGGTGTCTGGTTTACCATTTCTGCATTGGTTTGCTTATATGTTTTGGATCCTATTATTTATCCACTTGCTTGATTTTAAACCCACCTGAATTGTTTGTTGTCTAAAAGCTGATCTGACCAAAGCTTTCGGTTAGAATCCCAATAGAGTTTGGCAAATTCCACATTTTTATGTTTCTTATGGTAGGACAGAAAAAGCTATTTCCTAAAATAATTCTGAAACAACCAGTAGGTTGTGTAAAGAGCATTTTATAGTTGCCATGTATAATCTGATTGAATTTGACTTTGGAAAGTGCCTTGAGATGACATGTTTCATGAATTGGCGCTATATAAATAAAATTGAATTGAATTGAATTGAATGTAGACCTGGGACGCCAAAATGCCATTCATTGCTGCAGTTCAGCTGAGCTTCGAAGATCTTCGTCAACTCTCTTACACTCTGGAGCTCTTGTCCAGTCCAGTGGACAGTGGCTAAAGGAAATGGGTCTCTGTGTCGTGTCATGTTTATGGTGATGGTGGGACACTAATTAGAGAAATATTGGCCATTACTGTTTTAAAGTGATTGGTACTGGTAGTACAACTGGGGATTTTACTGAAAACTATTATTTCTCTACATGGGATTTTTACCCTAAATTATAAATGCACTCAGTTTAAGATTATGCAACTTTAATTAAGTTTAAATGCTTTTAAAGATTCCCACATTTGTGTCTTCATCTGTATCTACATTTTAATTGTAAGTCATGAATGCAAACCCTATGGCATTGCAATATCTACTAAAATTCAGCCTATGCTTTTTGCAGAAGAGGCAAGGAGAAGAAGTCGAAACAGGAGATCTAAGTCACAACGTAAAGCCAAGCAAGTCAGTGAAGATGAGGATGAGGATGAGGAGGAGGAGGAGGATGAGCCGCCTCGACGACGAGGACGGAGGAAGACAACCAAGACGGATGAGGACGAGACCCCTCAAAGACGGGGACGAGGGAAGAGGACCAAGCCCCAAGACAGTGATGAAGATGAGGAGGGAGATAAACGAAGGGCAGCAAGAAAAGGATCGAAGGCCTCTAAGAAAAAAGCTGCTAAGGAGACGAGCGATGAGGAAAGTGAGGAGGAAAAAGTGGGCAGAAAAAAAGCTGGGAGAGCTGTATCCAAAAAGGAGAAAGAGGAGCAGAATAAGGAGCAGAAGGGAAACGTGAAAGGAAAAGATGGGGAGAATAAGGACAAGAAGAAGAAGAAGAAAATGAGCAGGTGAACAGTCACAGACATAACTGTCTCCTATCTGCATGATGTGTTCATCCATATGGGCGTCTCTGCCCAAGCAGCCTCATCCAGACTCCTGCTAAACAGGTCACACAAAGCTGATAGATGCAGTTCGCCAAAGGACATGATAGCATTTGAATAACATTAAATTGGGTGTGACATCGAACACCAAATCAGTCCCCTTAACACACTGTCATATACTTAGCATCAATTAGAAGACCATGATAAAAACTACAAAACTACTAAGAACGATGTCTTTGTACGAGTTGCAAAAGCAAAATATACAATATTAACGTATTAAACCTGTTTTTATGCATTCCCTGAAGATTCAAAAAAGTCTAATTAGCCGTTTATATAGAAAAAGCAATACTGAAGGATGAATTATACAAGTATATTAGCATTTGGAAACCCAAGCACTATTTGTTCTTGCTTTTTATAAATCAAGCAAATTGTATCATCCAAGAAAGGATCTACCGCAGTGGGATCACCCTTAGTACATTGACAAGGTTTTCTATTTTAAAACGTATCTTGAAGGCTTTTTTTTTGACAGAGCAGCTGTGTGGTCTACCGTGGTCAAAAGTTTTTATGCACTCTTCATGGGCATGAAAGACATAATAATTCATAGACTTCAATTGTCCCATTAATATATGGTAAAAACATTAACTCAAGCTTATGAACCCACCTAAAAAAAAATCAATAAGTGGCCATGATTATGTTAACAACCATGACTGGCTGCAGCTGGTGGCATCTCTTTTCCAGCATGAAAAATACGTTTTTGACAGCACTTATTGGACTCACCAAGACCCAGAACTCTGGGATAGTCCAACTGATTCACAGACGATGCAAATTATAGATTTACACAAGTTGTAAAATTTATTTTACCTATATATTCAAAAAGCCTCAGGTTCAAAGATATTTATTCCACATAAACAATAAAAAGTATACGTTGTGAAGGAGTGTCACCACCTTGCTAAGGTCTGCTGTTCTATGAAGTAATTATAGTCTCTAAACAATTTAGGGACAATTCAAGAACCACTGAGGATCAAGCTTACCAGGGACTGGAAACTGTCCCTGTCCATAGTCAAGAGTTTTATAGACATGGACTGAGATGATGCAAGAAAGAAGCCCCTGAACTCATACCTCTAAACTCTGCTGTGGTTTGCAGCTCCCCATTAATAAACCATGTGTTCTCTAGTAAACAAGTTTAATGGTCAGATGAAACAAAAAGTTACCAATGTTCCAGAAAAGTACCATTCGATATGAGGTTTTTCAAACTGAAGAGTTTTACTAGAACTGCTTCAACTCTTCTGGGAAGGATTTGTTGTTGACAATTTTTTGACAATTATTCCACAAGTGCGTTTGTGAGGTTAGACGCTGTTGTCGAATGTAGATCTGTCCCGTCCTACTACACCAGCACGTCCACGTCTTTACGGACTTTTCTTTGTGTATTAATCATGTTAGAACAGGAAGGGGCCATCCCCAGACTGTTACCAAAGAGTTGGGAGAATTAAATGGTCCAAAATGTCTCTGTAGGCTGCAGCCTTCAGAGTTCCTTCTGCTGGAAGCGAGGGACCGAGCCCAGCTGTCCTCCTGGGAACTGCCACACCCAGACTTTTCCATTAGCTTGCTGATCGGTCACTCCAGAGAGCACATCCCCACGGCCCTAGTGTCCAATAGCACCATATTATACAGCACTGCAATAAAAGCCTGACATTGCACGTGATATAAGACTTATATGCAGCTACTCAGCCATGCAACTCCTTTAGATCAAGCTCTCTGTGCATGGTTGGTGAGTTAATCTGAAGACTGCATGAAGGAAGTCTGTATCTATTACTCTGCTGAGGGTGGCCCATCATGCGCCTCAGACTGACCCCACCATGTGATTTCATGTGAACTTGCACTTCATGGCTGACATTCTCTCGTTCCCAATAGCTTCCACTTTGTTATATTACCATAAACGGTTCACTGTGGAATATTTACCATAAAGGGTTTCATGACTCGTCTCATTGCACAGGTGGTTCTATCCTGGAGTTCACTTCGCTCCTGTGTAAAAGGCGGCTCAGTCTTTTAGAAATGTTTGTAGGAGCAGTCTGCATGCTTTGCTGCTTGGCTTTATACACTCGAGGAGATCTGACGATAAAATGCAGTTGAAACTATTTGCTGATTTTTCGAGCCTGTGTGTACGAGTCCACATAATTTAGAATCATATTTAAGAATCATTACAAATGCACTTTGTTGTCATTCCGCTGTGGGAAGAGTCGGCTTAGTATAATCATTTAAAAACCTCAAAATAATTTGCTATTCACCTCATGATGGTTCTATGTAAGCCTTTTCATCCAACTGTAATGTTTAAAAACACAAGTGAGGAAGCTCGGTTCAGATGTAAAAAAAAAGATGTAAAAAAACACTACTTTTCTCATGTATCAAAATACTGCTGCAAAAATAATAAACTGTTTCCAAGCTGTCACTCATTTACCTTCGCACTAAAAAACATTTGCGAACCTTCTGAAAGTGTCCTTTTAAAATATAGATCTTCCACACAGGAAGGGACTTCTGACAAATCTTTTCGAACCCTGCTGTGATCACGATAAGAGACATTTATGCTCTTTTTTTAGCAGCTCCTCCTCTTCTTCCTCCTCCGACTCTGATGAAGAATCCTTGTCAGAGGGAGAGATCGCAGCGCTGAAGGAACAGGTGGAGGAGAAGAAGAAGCTGATTGCCACTTTAAGGAACAAACCCTGGCGCATGAACAAGAGGCTCTCACTGCTCAAGTAAAAAGAAAAGCTCAGCCTGTTCTCTGAAATCCACTTTGTGTTGGATAAGTTACGGTGTGAGTGGGAGACAGGGAGGTTTGTTTGTTTTCATGTACAGATCAGTGAACATGACAGCATGATAGAAGAGAAGCTATAACTTTTTCATGATCTTCTTCAATACGCGTTCTTGTGGTTGACTCAGCTCATGGATTTCGAAGCACCTGTCGCCTTGCTTACAATGACCATTTTGTTTTGTTTTAGCTTAATGACGGACATTAACTTCAGTCTTTTTTGATTTTTTTTCCCCCTCATTGGATTAACAGGGAGGCCCAGGACTTTGTTGAAAAGTTTGAAGGAGCTCTTGGTAAAGGGAAAGGCAGGAGACTGTATGCTTTCAAAGTGATGATGACTAAGGTAATACACCCATTATGCTCCCTTTATCGTAAACATGACTGATTAATATTGAGGGAGATATTGTTAGAGTTAAAACCCTTTCTCACCTAGAAACTCATCAAATTCAATCGTGATTTTGAGAACTTCAAAACGGCCTGTATACCCTGGGAGAGGAAGATAAAGGAAGTTGAAAGTTGGTACCAAAAACACATTTTTCTGTAAAAGTCCTTAGCTAATGTCTATTTGAGTAATTAATTTTTTTTTTTTTTTTTGCATAACCACAGGTCACTTTGGATCATCAGTAGCGTCATATTTCCTTTTTCTGAGGTGGATGTACGGTTTAAATCTGGTCCTCTTTGGGTTCATGTTTGGCCTGGTGGTGCTCCCTGAGGTTAGAAGTCTCCTCACAGTCACCACAGATACTCCCATCTCTCGATTTTCTCCCTTTCATAACTCTCGTTTGTGTTTAGGTTCTTATGGGTCTTCCATACGGCTCCATTCCCAGAAAAACTGTCCCCAGAGATGAAGAGGACACAGCCATGGACTTCTCTGTCCTTTTTGACTTTGGGGTGAGGATCTTTGCTTCGTCACTAAATAGAGAATTTCTAACTTGTTCCTGTGGTATAGCGCGAGTAACTGAGCTAACAGAAGAAAGAGTTTGAATTTTGATCATAAAATGTTTGTTGAATCATCTTGTTGTGGAATCAAATCAATTTCAAATCAGTGTATCATAATTTCTAAATGTATTAAATACTACTGATGAGTAGTAGTAGTATTTCTCTATGTTCAATAATAGAGAGTACAAACAGCTGAATCGACACATCATTATAGTAAATGGATTGGAGTAGCTTCTAGGAATTTTGGGTTATTTGGGTCTTCAGCCCTTGTTATGCTCTCCCAAAGGAAATTGGTCTTACAGGAGTGCTAAAAAAACATCCATTGAAGTTTAACATCTTGTTATTGTTGGTTGAGCCGCATTTTGATCTTCTTGTACGATAGTATTGGAATATGCGTGTTTCCACATGAATACATTTATGTTGCAATCATTTACAGGGTTACTGCAAATATTCTATTTTGTTCTACGGGTACTACAACAACGACCGGACCATCGGGGTCCTGCAGTACAGACTCCCTCTGTCGTACCTCCTCACGAGCGTCGGAGTTTTTGGATACAGCTTGTTGGTCGTCATCAGAACGTACGCAAAAGACGAACTGGCTGGCCGCTGTCAGAGTATAGATCTGGATGGGTGATGGTCACTATCTCCTCAGGATGGCGCGCAACGCGAACGAAGGAGGAGACGGGGGAGACGAGGGGGAATTCATCTTCAGCTGGAAAATGTTCACCAGCTGGGACTACCTGATAGGAAACCCAGAGACTGCGGACAACAAGTACGCCTCCATTACCACCAGCTTCAAGGTTAGCAGGTGTGTCTGCTCATGCGTGTGCTTAGCTTTTTAGGATTCTCAAATGAAATCTTAAAGGTTTTGTAATATAAAAAGGCTTTTTAATGTTACTTTTAGTTTGCTAGATAATACTTCAGCAAAATATTTTAGATGGCAAAGATTTTAACATAATTTGCATTTAACAGGTGTCTGAGAAAACTGTACCCTCCTTTGACTTCCTTTCCTTACATACGTCCTTTGAGATGTGTGCTGCAACGTGACGATTGAGGTAATAAACGTATTATTGTATATTTGACAGCCTTTATCTGTCTTCTAGGAATCCATAGTGGATGAACAGGAGAACCAGAAAGACGAGAACATCCACCTCCGACGCTTCCTCAGGGTTTTTGCTAACTTTCTCATCCTGTGCAGCCTCGGTGGCAGCGGGTATCTCATCTACTTTGTGGTGAAAAGGTCCCAAGAGTTCGCTAAGATGGACCCCAAAACCCTCACGTGGTTTGAAAACAATGAGGCAAGTGCCCATGTAACGTCCAAAGGTGCAACATGAGAGTAACAAACGAGATCAGTAATTAACCTGTCTCCTCCGGTGTATCAGGTGGAGTTTGTGATGTCACTGCTTGGGCTTGTGTGTCCTCCTCTATTTGAAACCATTGCGGAGTTGGAAGACTATCATCCCCGTATTGCCCTTAAATGGCAACTGGGACGGATCTTTGCCCTTTTCCTTGGAAATCTTTACACGTTTCTGTTTGCCCTCTTTGACGAGGTTACTGCCAAGGTACGACTTACAACAGCAGAACCGATAAAGAATGGCTTTGAAATTGAAGTAGTATTTAATAAGCATTAGTAATAACATGAAATGATTTCATGTATTTCACATTAAATATGCAAAAAATGCTCTGATACATATATTGAATAATAAAAGGAATGTACACAATTGATTTAAATATATAATAGCAATTTCTAGCGTGTCATGTTTATTTCAATTTTTGGAAAACATTCAAAAGGAACATTAGTTTATTTGTATATTAGTTTGCTATCACACAGATGTGGTTTCTTTCAGAAAGCCATTTTTTCTTTAGCCAGCACTAGCAAAAATTGTTTAGGAAGCCATTTAAACCAACACACAGCAGGAATTTGAATTATGTGAACCATGTTGCATAGACGGGTTTCGCTGATTGTGTTTTCAGCTGGAAACTGAAAAATCCATCAAGAACGCCACTGAATGGGCTTTACATCAATACTATGCCAACTACAGCTCGTTCTACAATACCACGGATGTGCCTCCTCCAAAAGTGGCCCCCGCTGATGTCATCAGGGGTCCCTGCTGGGAGACTGGAGTTGGAAGAGTAAGCACCGATGTTATACATTATTATTACTTACTTAGAAGCACAAATGTCCAGCTTTTTCTCAAGGATGAGACCGTAGACTGGATTGTTTGGATTATAGTTGTTTCTGTTTGCTTTTGCCTCTTTTCCTTCTGCAGGAATTTGTGAAGCTAATCGTCTCGGATGTGCAGGTTACCTATTTGACTATTCTTGTCGGTGACTTTGCACGCGCTTTCATCGTCCGTTTCCTCAATTACTGCTGGTGCTGGGACCTGGAGGCCGGATTTGTGAGTGCTCATATGTGTGTTGCCAAGTCCATTGTACGTATTCATTTCTGTTTTGTTTGGCTAACCAAAGGAGAGGTTTTTCTTTATGTATTATTCTGTTGCCATTTGTTCCTGCGTAGTCTTCTTCTTCTTCCAATGCAGCAATCAGAATAACCTTTCATGACTAAATAATTGCGCCTGTAAACACAGCAAACATGGCCAAGTTTGCATTAGATTAAAGTGAACTTGATACTACAAAGTGACATCTGGCAAGACAGGCGATCCTAAGCACTAAGTGTAACGTGAGACTGAAATGGGATCTTAATTACAGAGAGGGAGATAGGCAGAAGAAGACAGAGACAGACTGAAAAAGGGAGCAGCAAATACAAAGTGTATTGACCTGCTGTTTTTCAATTCAGGTTGGCGTATTCATCTCGCTGTTGTGTTTATTCTAGCCTTCATATGGAGAGTTTGACATCAGCGGAAATGTCCTAGGGCTTGTCTTCAATCAAGGAATGATATGGTAAATTCAGCCACTCAATATATTAGGATATAGTAATTCTGTTAATCTGTGGGGCTGCATGCACCCTTGCTATTAATACAGTAGCCTGTTGCAAACCACATTATGTTAAATATTTATTCTGAACTCACTTCATTTAAATAAATAACTGGTTGTATGTAAGCTGATGACTGACTCCTTTTAAAATAACATTTCTACGTTTGCTGTCATCCTTAGGATGGGTGCATTTTATGCCCCGGGTCTAGTGGGCATGAACGTCCTTCGGCTCCTGACCTCGATGTATTATCAGTCCTGGGCAGTGATGGCTTGCAATGTTCCTCATGAGCGAGTGTTCAAAGCCTCACGGTCCAACAACTTCTACATGGGCCTGCTGCTACTAGTGCTGTTTCTTAGCCTGCTTCCTGTTGTCTACTCCATGATGACTCTGGCCCCGTCCTTTGACTGTGGGCCATTCAGGTAGGTAGTTGTGTAGACTAGAGGATAAGAAGTTAATGAAAGTGCTATATCCCCATCGTGGAACAAAGGGAGAAGGCATTGCATCACCAGTGGCTTTCCTGTGATAAAGATGTGCCAAGAACTTAGCATGTAAAATAATACAAATCAATAAAATAGCATTCAGCCAAACCACTAATATTTATTGTTTTCTATCAGACATCTCAATTCATGTTAATCACTGGCTTCTTCGTAAATACCCATCCAATGCAAATAAGACGATGATTTTAAAGCTTATAGAATAGTGAACCGGACTAGAGGTTAGATTCAGCCTCCAGGACTAATTTATACTAAATGAAGAAGCAAGGGCAGTCTTCTGCTACTAATACTTGACTTTTATCAGGAAACCTGAGATTGAAAATCATGAACTCTCACTTTTGGGTAAAATTATTTGCTTAGTTTCAGATATTTAGTTGACTTATACATCTAAAGAACAGCTAAAACACTTCACTATTTCATGTTTCCTTCAGTGGCCAAGAGAAGATGTATGATGTGGTAATAGAGACTATTGACCAGGATCTACCAGCTTTTATTGGGAACATTTTTATATATGCCAGCAACCCTGGACTCATCATGCCTGCTATCCTTCTTATGATGTAAGTAAACGTAGATCATAAATAGTTGTTTTGTGTCTGTCAAATAAATCTAGTCTTCTTCTATGGTTTTGTACATGTGATTTTGACACTGGACTCCTCTGTTGTAATCCTTGCAACTCTATCTGTGGATTTTGCAAGTCCATCTAAGTAAAACACAGAATGCTGTAATGAACTGTAAATATACTGTAAAATTACCTATTAGTCAATTTTTATGGTCACAGCGTATTCACGGTATAACTTTAGGTTAGCGTTCTTTACAATAATGCATAATTTAGCTAAAGAGATTTCCTCTTCCACAGACTGGCCATCTACTATTTGAACACAGTGTCAAAAGCCTACCAACAAGCAAATACTGACCTGAAAAAGAAGATGCAAATGGTCAGTATTAGTGTGCGCTTCTTTCCTATTTCTTGTGTATGTGTTTTGCTTCGTTCGGCCATGAAGATTGTTGTCTGCTAAACTGGTTGATAATTCAGGCTCGAGAGGATGAGAAGAATCGGAGGAACAACAAGGACAGCACTAATCAAGTGATGAAAGACCTGGAAGACCTGATGCCAGACAAATCTCTTGCACCGCCTCCCGCTGAGGAGGAGAAACCGCCTGGTACAGAAATGCACACATTTTTGATATCCGTGCATATAGCAGACACTCAGATGTCCTCACCGAGGTTTTTTTTTCATTTGTCTTTTAAGAGGTTGTAATCGATAAGAGCGTCAAGCCGACTAAAACGAAACCAGGCACAGCAGAGAAAGGAGTAAACGTCCAAAAGGAAGTGTCACTGGCTGCCCCGAACCCCAGGCGGCCTGTGACCCGCGCCCCCGGGCCAAGAGGGGGGCCTCCTGGAAACACGAGGTCACCTCAGCCCCAACCTGGAAAAGGCAGAGGTCAGGGTGCTGCTCCAAGAAGATAAGAAAAGGAAAACAGGACAATTCAAACAACTCACCGCTCATGATGGATGAAGGATAGCATGACTGTCACCGTCGCAACAGATGTGGCATTGGAACAAAAATATTTTTTATTAAACGACAAGTTTTGTATACCTGTAAATTGTAGACATGTTGAACAAATGTAACAGATGAAACAATTTTAGTTGTACAAATGTATTTTTATAACTGGGAAAAAAAGGTTGAATAAATATTTTTGATGATGCTAACAATTACGATTGATCATATTAATCTTTTCTTTTTTCCCCATTTATCTAAATTTTATTCTTTAAAAGCTTTGTGACATGAGGTGCTAAAATAAAAACACAAGAAACAAGAACTCTCAAGTATAAAACTCATGGAAATGTATTTACAGGACACATTTTGTACCAAACTATACATAAGATAAAAATGTTAAATAACAAAAAGTTCCATTATTAAATGTCTAAACATGACATTTGATTTCCTCAATTTACAGACTAAAATGACAGAAATAAGTATTCATGATGCCCTCAAATGATGTAAGAATACATCGGATTGTGGACCCACAATTTCTCCCAGATACAGAGAATGTTTTAAAAGGAATTAATTTTACAATTAAAAAAATACATTTTAATAAATTAAAAAAACAGAACAAAAAAAATTGTGGGAGTCAGGGAACCTGTGCAGGAACAAGCAGCAACGTCTAAAAATTGGAGAGAACAGGTTAGTGGCTGATAAAAAGTCAGAATAATCAGAGAGACTAGATAGAAAAGCCCCTAACCTTTTCACAATCGGGACTGGGGACATGACCCTGTTGGTTCGTCCCTTAACTCCCCAGAGAAGCCGGTGAGAATGGCTGGCGAAGGTGATGATGTCACAGCAGGCTGCATCTTAGTGCAGGCTTTAGTCAGTGCTGCAGTGCCTGGCAAATTGACAGATTGACAATCCGGAATCCAAGAGACTGGCAAGGGTCACAGACGTGGAGGCAGAGGTCAATTTACAAATTCAGGCGATGGGCAAGCCTTGTGGTCGGGGCACAGAAACAGGGTTGTTGTCCAGAAATCAGAATCTCTGTAGAGATCGGGCAAGGGCAGGGAAAACCAGGATACAGAAACAAGATCCTATCTTGGTAATCAATGCTCTGGTCCATAGATGACAATTTCTGTCTAGTCAGAATTTTAAAGCAGAACATTTAAAGTCATCCAGCTTTTATTGTCATCAAGACATGCCTGTGGTCAAAGTAACTGAAACTGGATTCATCAGGATTTATGGATAAATATAGCTGAGTGTCATCAGCATAACATTCCCACTTTGTCTGACCATTTTACCAATCGGAAGCATTTGTTTGTTTTTATATATATATATATATATATATATATATATATATATATATATATATATATATATATATATATATATATATATATATAAAATAAAGAGAATTGGCCTTGAGAATTGGCCCGAGAAATGAACCCTGTGGTACTCCACAAGTGACCCTTTAAGCTAAAATAAGATTTAAATCAGCCCAATGCTTTTCCCTCAATCCCTACAGTATGTTCAAATCTTTCTAGGAGAATCTTGAGATCAACTGTACCAAATGCAGCACTGAGATCTAACAGGACAAGTATAGACACAAGTCCATTATCTGAGGCCATAAGAACATCATTAGTGACCTTCACCAGAGCTGTTTCAGTGCTATGATGAGCTCTGAAGCCTGACTGAAACTCTTCAAATAGGTCATTACTTTGTAAATGTTCACATACTTCAGAACTACTTTCTCAAGAATTATAGATAAGAAAAGAGGATTAGATATAGGTCTGTGATTTATTAAGTCATCTTGATCAAGAGAAGGTTTCTTAAGTAAAAGTTTAATAACAGCTACTTTAAAAATCTGTGGTACATATCCATTTTCTAAGGATAGATTAATCATGTCTAAAATGGGGGCATTAATGAAAGGAAATACTTCCTTAAATAACTTGGATGGGATTGAGTCTAACATACAAGTTGAAGGTTTAGATGAAGCTAAAAGTTTAGATAACTCAGAAAACTCTATTGTTTCTTTGCATTTTTGTTCTTTTTGAACCCAGGACTCTTTTGGATGTTGATTCTATCAGCGAACACTCCTGTTACCAGGTTAGTATGCAGTTAATACCAGAGTGAAAATATGCAATAAATACCACAGTAACACTCGATCTGCTGCATTATAACAAAATAATGTAAGACGATATGATAGGAAAATAAAAACAAAGACTGGGTGTATTTGCCCTCATCACAACACCCTCAACAACTTACTGCTCTTACTGCTTGTTCAGCCCTTGATAAACATGTGTTAGTGTCTACGGTTTCATTTCTTGAGTCCTGTTTCTTATCCCTGCTTCTGATCTGTTTCACCAGTTGGTTTCCTTTGTTACCTCCCATTGTCCCTGATGTCTTTGGTTACTGTTATCTTGTTTCCTACTTATCAATCACCTGCATCCTTTCATCTAATCACTCTCATTAAAATACATGGTTCTAAAAAAGCGAGTACACACCCTCATTAAAATGCCAGGTTCTTGTGATGTAAAAACAAACAAAACTAAAGCATGATAAAAATATCTAAATGATTGCACATGCAATGTAACATTCACTGTCCAATAAAAAATAAACACATGCTGCATTAACATGGTTACATAAGTGTGCATACTTGGCTGAAGACCCCTTTTAAATAGTTTCAGCATCTGTTTTTTTTGGGGTAAATGCCTAACATCAATTATAGTGAATCTGATTGCCATGAAATAAAGCTCCGTTGGACTAAAGCACTTTCCTGACATTGGCTCATCTGCATCGTTTAGATGAATCTATTGTTTACAAAGGATCGAAAAGGATTCATTGACAAAAACTGAATTTTTCTCCAAAATTGAAACTGGACCAGGAGACGGCCAAGATGCTGACAGCATCACGGAGGGAGCTGCAGGACTTGTTTTCTCCCACACATGACGACAGTCTTCTATATACTCCACATCTCTGAACCGAATAATTGGGTAGTGACAGAGAAGCCTTTTAATCCACAACCCAAGGGTGGCTGAAATCTCCTCAAACTTTGTTGGAGAATGTGTAGGTTGTATTTTGGCAAACTTTAGTTTCAGTAAATTAAGTTTCTTAAAGGTACTGTTGGTGAAGATTCTCCGTCATCCAGGTCATGATCAATCCAAAAAAGGTTAAAAAATAAAACAACTGGACTTCATATGCTGAAGTCTTCAGCTTCAAAATAGAAGTCCAGTTGTTTTATTTTTTTTGGGGTACCTTTTTTGGATCCGAAAGGTATCATTGTCATCGAAACAACACTGCCATTAGTCAAACATGCCACAGGCATCATCATCTGGTCTTACTTTGGATTTCTGATCCAAAGTCTACAGGTGTCTGCCAAAAATTAAGGTAAAACTAAGAGCGGTTTTATTCTTCACCATCACAGCCTAAGCACGCAAATCAACAAGAAAATTACTTCAATGTTCTTCCAATGAAGAACATTGCTCTACCTGTTCTTCACTGTTAGTTCTGTTTGTTTGTATCAAAACCTGATCACTCCGCCACTCTGCATTTGGGTCCTGACTCCTTCCTCGTAACTCAGGGAGTGTAACTACCTCTTTTCGTGTAACCTTTAGACGGCATCGCCTTCCATTAAATGGAAACAGTGCCAGAGGAAGTGCTGGCATCGGCAGCAGGTTGGCACTAGAAGGGCAAAGGTTACAACTGGGAATTCAGAGAGTTGGGCTGGCTCTGAACATTCGACTGGTGCACGATTGTAGAGAGAGGAGGGCATGCTTGGACAAGAATACCTTCAGGGCTGAGCCCGTATCACAGTTTCTTGTATAAATTAACAATTAAATAAATCAAAGAGTTAATTTTAAACCCAACCAGTGGTGCATATGACAACAAAGAAACTGAGAAAACAGACCTGGGTTTTCACCAAATATGTATACTAGAACTGGTCAGTACTTTCAAAGCAACACATTGACGAATTGAAAACTATAACTGTAACTAATTTGAACCCTTTATTCAACAATGTCATCTTCAATCTGTTTCATTTGGTTTTCTTATGATAGTACAACATTAGCAGTACATAACTATAACGTAGAAGGTAAAGGACAAATGGTTTGGAATAAAAAAACAAACAAACCAAAAAAAACAAAAACATTTCACAACCCATCCTGAATCTCTTCAGTGAACTGGTGTCTGTCGCTGCTGGAGATGGGACCAGAGGCGCATGTGGAGCACCAGGTCAAAGGAGCTGTCGCTGGAGCTTACAGCGTTGAGCTTGAGCTAATATGACAGTTTAATGGCGGGTAAGAAAGACCACAAAAAGAATGACAATGGTGCGAGAACAGGACCAGGACAACATGTACATTTAGGGATAAAAGCAAACAAAAGAAGGAGGGAACGTGATGAATACGTTTAATAAATCACAAAATGTAAAACTGTGATGGGCGAGATGAAAGAAATGTGAGGGGTGTAATCAGATGTAACCCAATTTAAAATAGGGTCACTAATATCATGTTGCATTAAAAAAAAGTTTTGTACATCCTACATACAGTATTTGTAAACCACAAACATCAATGCATTTTGCTGGAGGTTTGTGTCACAGACTACAAAGTTGTAAATCATTATAGAGTGAAAGGAAGATGATAGATGTTTTTTGTGTGTCCTGTCTGGCAATGCCGTTATAAGAGTTGCTGTCTTAATGCCAAAAAGAGAAAATAGATTTTACTCCGCTTGATGGCGCTCAACTTGATTTATATATGCAAGAAGCTTTATTAGATTTTGTGCTGGGACTATTTCATGTTCAATGGACACTGAATTGGAAGGAAGACAAAATGCTTTGTTGGGTGTTTTTTCTTTATTTTTTCTTTAGAGAAAATCTGAAAACTATTGCAAATTGAAGACAGGACCACATTTAGAGCTGCGTATACAGCTCCAAGTCTTTAGGGACATTTTCTCTAACCGGCTTTTTACATTGCCTCTGCCTTTTTCCCCCAAAATAGCTGAAACTCAAACAGATTTGGCAGAGAGCAACTACGAAATTTAAACAATTAAGTCATTTCACAGACTGCTATTTTTTTTTAGGTCAGGACTGGGGTCTGATAGAGGTTAGAGGTATATGTTTAGGTTAGTTGTTGTCCTGCCGGACAGCTGTAAATATTTTCAGCCTCTGAAAGATTTTCTTGCCGTCTACTGAGACCAGGTTCCCTGTTCTGCCTGAAGAAAAGCGCCCCCACATCATGAAGCTCCCACCACCATGGTTCACAGCTAATCTTTTACTCAAAGTGTTTTGGATGTAGACCATAATGCTCAATTTTGGCACCATCTGACCAGAACACCTTCTTCCAGCTATTGCCTGTGGTCCGCCTCATGACTTGTAGAAAACAACTAATGGCTTCCAATTAAACACTGAAAGGTCATAAAGGTTGTCTGAATTCCACTCTGGTTCAGTATGTAGTTGTTTTAAAAAAAGGTTATTAAAAAAAATTTAACTATTCTTGCCACTGTGTGCTGATTTGGATGTGACTTCACAAAATTTCAAAAGGGTTAAGGCGTGTGAAAACGTTTGCAAGGTGGTGCAGGTTACAACTATTAGTCCAACCTTAATTTGAAGTCCACATTAAATTGGCCTGTCCTGTCATGCATTGGAGACTGAATTTTAGGAGTAGACGTGTGTTAATTTTTTTTAAAGATATGTTCCAATTTTGTCTGATCTAAAGCTGAATATGAAGGTCTGAACAAACTGCCACATTCGCCTGAAACTGGCTGGATATTGCTCACCTAAAATGACAAACAGCACCCTCTTGTGACCATTACACAAATTACAGTTCACAGATCACATTTCTGTTACGTAATGCATTCGCGTTTTTTTTTTTTTATCGTTTTAGAATGTTGCAGTAATTCAGACACACGACCCTAATAATAACCTAAAAATAATTGCATAGACATGTCTTCCTAAGAATGATCCCACAATTTTGATGCAGCTACATTGGAGCGTATTTAAAATGCATCCGTTCATCCACGATCGTCTCAAGAAACTTAAATATGCTTTATTGATTTAGGCTCGCTTATTTATGCGTTTTGAGCCACAGCACAGGGCTGCAGGCTGACCCTTTAAGAGGGCAGCAGCTTCCTCTGCAGAGGGGGAGTTCCCCTCCCCATACTATTCGTCAAACCTCCTTTCTGCAAACTTCATCAAACTAACCCGGTCTGCATGGCGCTGTCGTCTCTCAGCCGTTTAGTTTTCCACATAAAAGCTGCAAAGGAGACTGTGCGGTGAGTTATTCCCAAACACATTCCACCTTCAGTACAGCCAGTTTCCCACAGTATTTGTTTGTTTGTCTGCAGAAACTGTCTGGAGGAGTTTTATATATCTTTATATGCTAAGAGGGGGATCATCAGGAATAGGAAAACGCTGTCAACTTTGGCGTGGATTTCATCCACTGTAATCCACCCTGGTAAACAGGAAAAGATAAAAGGAGTTCTAATCTGGGGGTTTCTTTCCTGTAATTATCCGTCTTCCTGTCTTTTTTTTTTACTATGAGAGGAAGAAACCCAACAAAACACAAACAGATATATATATATATATATATATATATATATATATATATATATATATATATATATATATATATATATATATATATATATATATATATATATATATAAACACATTGGTTTCACTTTCTGTTGTTTATTTAGCCTTTTCGGGATTTGGCAACATGGGGCTGGTCCTGTCAGGATACCTGTCAACCAAGGAGGACCCCAGTGCATCTCTGTCCAGTGTCACTGTTGCTCTGTGCCTTCTTACTCTCCTACTGATGGCAATCAGGGCAAAACAGAGCCAGAGATTTTTCTTCCCCTACCACCATGACTCCCACTTGGACCGGGCAAAGTTCCTCACTCTGCCAGGCCCCAACCCCTGGCCCCTTGTGGGCAATCTGCTCCAGGTGGGGGACCAGATGCATCTCTCACTAACTCGCCTGGGACTGCAGTATGGAGATGTTTTCAAGGTATTATTATCATCATTATTATTATTATTATATTAGAGATCTTATTTAGTATATTAAAATTAAATGCAATGTCTTTGTAGCTATCAGCGAGGACCTGGTATAATTCTTGCTGGACATTTGACTGGTTTTCTCATCAGATGGTGATAATGTACATTGATGCATTTTATCCATAACCCCTCTTTGAAAGATGGTACATACATTAGCAAAGGGTCAAATAATTTGAAGGTACCATGCACCAGTAGCTGCGGTTCATAGTACTTAAGCAGACCCCTCAGCATGATGAAGTATTCTCGCCTTGACTTCTTCAAACTTACCAAATATACTTATTGTCACTGTGCCCACACCTCAATCTTTGTGTCATTTGATCTTAAAACTCAAGAGGGAGTTTGGAGTTAAGTTTTTGAAGGTGTCAGCTTTGGAGCAGGCACTTGTTTCCTGGTTAACTGCTTGGAATCCATGTTTTTGTGTGCAGCATGGAAAGAGACACTGCTGGTGTAACATATTTTGGTTTATGATAGGCTTGAATCTCGGTGGTTCCGGTGCCTGCTCAAGATCACAACCAATTTCCTTCTGTCTGAGGGTTAAACTCAGGGTCGGGTGGTTTAAATTGTGAACATCAGGCATTTGGAATGACACCAACCATGGCCCTGTTCTGAAATTTGTGGACTTCAAATATGTGCCAGGAAACCAACTCATTGAATGAACTATAGCATTTCTGTCAAGGACAAGAGGTCAAATATAGAACCTAAAATATACCAGAGGTGGGCCGCTCCGGTGCAACTTGTTAAGGAACCTTTGATTAAATATTAACAGAGATGTATGTATAATTATGACCCTGTGTTGACTATGGAAAATATGCATTAAAGATACATAGTCAAGTTATATGGTTATAAAAAAGACCAAAAATCATTTGTTCATGATAAAATAAAGTTATATACACCAAGCCTCCATCCTGATAATGTTTTGTTGGCCCTTTTTGTGGATGAAAATAGCCCCGCACCAGGCGCGATGACCAGATTAAACAGATGTGTTGCCATCTACCAGCAGTATCGCAGAACTGTTATAATGCTGCTTTGCTTAATTAATAAAATAATTGAGTTTTATTTAGTAGTTTGAAGACGTTTCGCTTCCTCTCCAAAAAGCTTTCTCCTGGATAGGAGGGAAAACCAACCTTAAACAGAGGAAGGGGCCTTAAGTTCCAACTCTCAAAAACTTTTAATACAGCTATAGGATTAATTCCGGCCAATCATCACCTCATCACCACCTCAATCCTCACCCTCATCCGGGTGAACAAAACAGCGTTGCTGCAAGCCAGGCCAATAACAACCCTAATGACTCCTCGTTATAAAGGAGTGGACCAGTTTCGGTCCAATCTGCTGGTTTAATGTCTTTAACGACCGCCCATTACTAAGGGGTGGACCCGTTTCTGTTGAATTTGCATGTTATCTAAGCCATTACAAGGCCTTTGTTTGGACAGGAGTATAAAGCTTGGTACTCATCATTACTCTAGACCTTTTGAATTGAGAAAGCTTCCTGGATAGGAAGCGAAACGTCTTCAAACTACGGAAAACAAGTCCAGTTGCTTTGTTTTTTACTCTTTTTGGAATTATATCAGAAAATATACTCACGCCAATCAACTCTATAGTTACATCTGAGCGATCAATGGCTTTAGCGTCTCCTACAGTGAACACCAATGTTCATACTGGATTCCCAGTGGTATTCCAGTATTTTCTCTGTTGGAAACATATATTTTTTGTGTTTTTTCTTTCTCTGGATCTTGGACCACTCTGCATTGTTTTACTGGGTGAAGCTAATAGCCGTTAGCAGCGTCCTTGTTTTATCCCCTGCTGTGCATGCGCAGTGTTGTACTTCCTCTGTTATTCCTCTGTGAAGTAAACACGAAAGGCTTTATTTAGTAACAAATTGATAAAAAACAAAGCGTAAAACACCAAAATAATAACTAATATGCCAGCAGGACATGACAATCTTTCATAAAAACTTTGTATGCAACCAGAGTGACCTACTAACGTATGAATAAATAAAAAGTCAAATAATGTGGCTATTTTTCTTTTTGAAATGAACGAAAGTTGTTTATTTTATTATTATTCCATTTTTGAGAAAGAATGCGTATAATGTACCTTTAACCTTTAACCATTCATGTCCACGATGAGTGTGTGTGACCTTCTGACCATCACTGTGTGTGTCTGTGCTCCAGATGCGCTTCGGCTCTTTAACGGTGGTCATTCTCAGTGGGTACGCCACCATCAGGCAGGCGCTGGTTCGTCAGGGGGAAGATTTTGCAGGACGACCCGAACTTTTCACTTTTTCCGCCGTAGCCGACGGGACCAGCATGACCTTCAGTGAGAAGTATGGACCCGCATGGCTGCTCCATAAAAAGCTGTGCAAAAATGCCCTCAGGTCCTTCTCCCAGGCTGAGCCGAGGGGCTCAGGGGCCACCTGCCTCCTGGAGGAGCAGGTGTGCGCTGAAGCTGCTGAGATGGTGGAGGTGATCCGGAAGCAAGCTGCCAAGAGCAACGAGATGAGGGGTATAGATCCGGCGATATCCTTGGTGACCTCCGTGGCGAACGTTGTGTGTGCCCTGTGTTTCGGGAGAAGATATGACCACAATGACCAGGAGTTTCTCACCATTGTCAACATCAACAATGAGGTCCTGAAACTCTTTGCAGCGGGGAACTTGGCGGATTTCTTCCCAGTGTTTCGCCACTTTCCCAGCCCTTCTCTGAGAAAAATGGTCCAGTACATTCACAGAATGAACGGATTTATGGAGCGAAGGATCCAGGAACACATCAACACCTTTGATAAGGTAAAGAAGCCTGCACCCCACATAAAAAAAACAGGAATTTGATTGTAATAGAGTGAAAAGGAAAGATAAATCAACCTTGTCTAAAGTATTAATAAATTCTGACGTGGTTTATGTCTTGAGGTCTCCTACTTAATTACATCTTTACTTCATACTTCATGGATGCAGGACTACATAGGTTCGGCCATTGCATGTGTGCGAGTCTCGTTTCCTTTAGATCGTTCCCACTTATTTGCATCCCTCTCTTTGAATCTGACATTGCACACATACGGCAGCGGCTACTGCAGCCAAAGAAATAACAAACAAGTCCCCCGGGCTGGACTTTTGTTCTTGTGCAGAGTGGCTAAAATGTTCGCACGCACTCTAATTAGGAATTACCAACCTAGTGGAAGACACGCGTCCCACCAGGACTGATTAACATCTCTTCCCTAATTGATGCATTTCATTTTCAGACCAAATTCTTTTTTTTTTTTTTTTTTTTTTTTTTTTACATAATTACAAGTGATCACAAAATTGATCTATTTTCCCCCAAGCTATAATAATGACAGCAAGTCGTGTTTTTGAATGTGCGGCCGCAGAACTGCATCCGGGACATCACAGATGCTCTGATTGCGCTTTGTGACGGCAGAGAAGAAGACGGGGACACGTCTCTGCTCTCTAACTCTCAGATCATCCACACCGTCATAGACATCTTCGGTGCAGGTTAGAAGGACTACCAGAGTGCCGTTAATGCCGTTACTGCTTGGAAGGATGCCCTCATTTTCCTGCAGCTGTGCATTTTGTGCCCTTCCAAAAGGTTTCGACACCATCATCGCTGGGTTGCAGTGGAGCCTGTTGTACCTCATCAAGTTTCCCGACATCCAGGACGAAATACAGCAGGAGATAGGTATGGTTTCATGTCTCGACAGGTCAGATATCTGGAGCCAAATTGTAGAAGTGTGTGCATGATACAAGCTACAACCCCCAATGGCCTTGTTCAGCGTAAACGCCGCCTTTCAGGACTGGAAGAATGTACGCAATGCAAAATAGCGTGAGCCCCTTTGGTCTCATGAGTGAGTCAGGGTCTTATTGTCCAAAAATAGCAGGTTGCTCATTAATGAATCCAAGTAGTACATCACTAATGAGCCCGTGTCTCCTGGTTTATTATAGAGGCAAACTCAAACTGCAATAGTTCCTAATATTAGTGATGTGGAAAATATGAATCACTGTCAAATTCAGCCCCAACGGGAAATAAAACATTCACCGTGAAGGTGGAGCTGTAACATTCAGGAGAATGTTTTTAATGTGCATGGGGGTAAGCAGAAGGATGTAATTTGTCTATTTTAAAGAAGCAACATGATGAAAAAGCCAACTGGTTTCGAGAAACAGCCGCAAAAGGTCACTCCAAATTTTGCTGACACCGGAGGTGCTTCTGGTGTGGACCGACCGAAGCGTTGCTGAATGTTCTGAGGCACGTCACATTTCCACAGTGAGAGCAAGGGGGGGGGGGGGGGGTGCTAGGAGGAGGTGACAGGACGGATCAGAACAGGACAAGGGTTGGAGAGTTCCAGGGAGACACAAAGGCAGTGACACGCAAGGCTCTGAGCGACCATAATTTACCATTGTTCTTTAACTCGGCTGCAGTATTTGAGGGAACAGGATTAGAGGCAGTACTTTGTAATGATGGACCGGACACCTTATCAGCAAAGCCAGGATTATTTTCAACGAGCAGATAATGCACTGTAATGCAATCGTTAACGTCCTACAATCTTCCTTGCATTTCAGAGTTTTCACACCTGTTCAACTGTTTTACTTTTTGTCATGTCTCATCACACATTTTCATGCATATTGTTGGGATTGTTGTTGGGAAGGAAAATAATCCTCAATTTTCTAAATTCTTTACAAATAAAAATCTGGGAAAAGCGTTGTCCATCTGCATTCATCCCCATTTAATCTGATCATTCTATATAAACCCCAGTGCTGTCCATTGCCTTCATAGGACACCATTTAAATGTCCTGCTGTGTGTCATTTATTCTCAGCTGTTCTGCAAATACCTTAGAGCACAGGGCTCAAACTCCAGTTCCTTGAGGACTGGTGCCCTGTAACTTTTAGAGGTGTCTCTGTGTCAACTCGCCTAAATCCCATAATCGGCTCATTAGCAAGACTCTGTTGAACTCCACGGCATGCTGAGACGGAAATGCCGTCTTTTGATTCAGGTGTTTTTGGACACGGGTCGCACTAAATGTTGCCAGGCACTTGATCTTTGAGGACTGTAGTTTGACACCTCTGCCTGACAGGTTTGGTAGAGCAGTGGCCCCAAGTTTTAGTCCTTTCCTGCATGTTTTAGGTATTTCTCTGCTGGCACACACCTCAAAACCACATTGAAAAACAGCTAAGAAGTTTGCCACAAGCCATGTAAGGGCACATAGCAAACATGTGGAGGAAGGTGCTTTGGTCCGATAAGAGCAGAATGAAACGTTTTGTCCTGCATGCAGAATGTTTTGTTTGGTTGGATCCTAAAACCGTTTTTAAATTGCTGGTAGAACATTACCACAATAGACGTGCAGCTATAACTATAACAAAGGCTGCTTGTACAAAATAAACCAGGGCGGTTTAATACAAAATACCAAACAAATGTTTAAATCTGTGCTACTGCACTTTGAGTTGGTCCATCTCTTAAAATCCAGATAAAATGCATTAAATGTTGTGTTTGTATTGTATGAAAAAGTTCAAGGGATAGTAATGCCCTTTGTAAGACATTTTCAAAAAAAAGTCACCACGTTATTAAATAAAACTTCACTGTTTACTGTAAAGGCTTGCTTGAATCTGATGTGTCCTTGTCTTTTAAGATGAACACGTCGGCTCAGCCAGACTTCCACGGTTTCCAGATAAGCCCAGCATGCCCTTCACTGAGGCGTTCATATTTGAGGTGTTTCGTCACTCCTCCTATGTTCCTTTCACCATCCCTCACTGGTAAGGCTTGACCTTTGGCTGCAGCACATCGTGGCGTCTTCATCGTGAGCGCTGTCATACCTTCCACATGTTTCTCTCTATCTACCAGCACCACAAGAGACACCATCCTGAATGGATATTTCATCCCGAAGGACACGTGTGTCTTCGTTAACCAGTATCAAGTCAATCACGATGTGTGAGTAATCACAACCACTGACAGAGCTTTATGGTTTAAACAAGGTTTACTACCAGATCAGTTGTTTTTATCCATGTGTTTCTCTACTTTTAGAACAGAAATATACCTATTTTATTACTCCATTCATGGTGCCTTCCAAAAGTATTCCTAACTTTTTTATATATTTATTGTTCCAGCAACAATTATCAGTCTATTTTTTAGGACTATGGTAACCACCAACACAAAGAAACACGTGATTGTGAAGTTGAGGGGCAAAGGACACCTAGTTTTCCTTTTTGTCAAACCAAAAATGAAAAGCATGAAGTGCCTTTGTATTCAGCTCCACCTTTTTACTACTATGCATGACGGTGTTTTATTGCAATCACAGCTGCAAGTCATTTGGGGCAGGTCTCTGGAAGATTTGCATCTAGAGACAAACATTTTTGCCGTTTCTTTAGAAAAAGGCTCACACACAGTCAGACTGGATGGGCTGTGTTTGCGATCATCTGTTTTCAAGCCTTTGCACTGATTCTCAGTGGCGTTTAAGTCTGGACTTTGACTAGCCCATTCTGATTCATCAACATACTTTGACCTAAACCATTCCTTTCTATATCTGAATGTGCATTCAGGCTTGTTGTGCTGCTAGAAGTCAAAGCTCTGGCCCTGAATCAAATCTTTTCCAACCTCATACAGGATTTTCCTTCAATGCTGATCTGTTATTAAGCTGCATACATCTTCCCGTAAACTCTGACCTGCTTCCCCACTTTTAAAAAAGTATTTTATGGTTTTATGGATGTTTTTTTCAGGTTGATGTGCAGTGCTAGTTTTCTGCTATACGTGGGGATTTGCATGTAGACCAGGATGTGTCTTGTTAGGTGTGCACAGCTGTGTCATACACTTCCACATTTTGGGATGATGGATTCCTGTGAGATGTTAGAGCCGAGGATATTGTTTCATAAACTAAACCTGCTTCAAACTTCATCCCTGACCTGTGTCCCGTTTGCGTTAGTCTAAATTCCAGCAACATGCATACAGCTTTGTGGTTGTAACATTGCAAAATGTGGCAACGTTCAAATGGTGGGAATACATATGCAAACTGTACAGTTTTCATGTTTTTAATTTTGAACCAGGGATCTTTGGGGTGATCCGGAGACATTTCGGCCTCGCCGCTTCCTGGGCCCGTCTGGACAACTGAACAAGGAGCTGACTGAGAAGGTTCTCATCTTCGGCCTGGGGAAGAGGCGCTGCCTCGGGGATGGAGTCGCACGTTTGGAGATGTTTGTGTTTCTCACCACGCTGCTCCACGGTTTGCGGATTGAAAATGTTCCTGGACAGGAGCTGGATCTCAGTGCAGACTTTGGTCTGACCATGAAACCACGTCCGTACAGGATTATGGTCTCCCCCAGATTTTAGACCCTCTGCAGACCACAACTCCACAGAGATGGTGGAAACTTCATTATGTTCACAGACTGGAGTTTTTCGTATTGGTTAAAAAAAAAAAAAAAAAGTGCAGCTTCTGTAGTAAACAGGCTATTTGTCTAAAACAACATATTTTGTAAACAGTCCCTCATTAACAGCCTTTACATGAACTTATTATTTACAGTTAAACACAGAGAGAAGAGTGAAGCATTTTTCAGAGCGCTGATTGGTGCTTCAAGCCTGAAACTGTGTTCAGCCAAGGTTCATGCCCTTCTCTGTGTCCTGCCTCACCTTTCAAACGGCTTTAATCCTCTCACCTACGTGACGTCTGGCTCCTCTTCCACTTAATGTGGCTTCAGGTCATATGCATGAAGTAGTTTATCCTCTCTCATAGTTACACGCTATGTTTCAATCATATTGTCCTGCTAATCCAGCCCCTCTCTCTGGATCTTCCACTTTCTTAAATCACTAACAATCCCAGCCAACTTTAAAGATGCCGATAAAATGTAAACAAAGGCAGCTTAGTATCGATGTACTGAGAAAGAACTATCCTTAATAGGAAAGTGTTGAGGTTTTTCTTCCTTTTCCAGCAGGCTCCTTGGAGGAGAAAGCATTTCACGGGCACATATTAATTCAGAGCTGTTTCACAGGGTCTGATGACGATGAGCTACAGCTATAATCACTTCTTTGTTGACACAGTCACACAAACATCTGTAGCTCAATGCTCTCTGATTCTCTCTCGGATTAATCGATTACTATTTAGTAGCACTTGGAAAATGTTTATTCAGGTAGATGGTTCACTTGCTTATGACCGTATACATTTTACTTTTTAAGGGTTAAAGGAGCACTGATAAGCACACAGCACCTGATAGTTAGGGGGGGAAACCCAAAACAATTTTTGTGATGTTTTTGAAATGAATAAAAAAAGAAAATTTCTCATAATTTCTTGACTATTTTTTCTTAATGAAATAAAGATGTGTTTGTGAATGCCGGTAATCTATTTTTCGGATGGGGCTTCCATAAAAATACTGGATCTACAGCAGATTTGTAAAAGTATTCAATCTCCTTCAACTTTTTAACATTTTGTCACACAGCAACCTCAAACTTAATGAGATTTTAGGTGATAGAGGAACACAATGCAGAATTGCAAAATGGAAGAAATATGATGAAAGTCTCAAAAGTGTGGCATGCCTCCTTTGCTCCAAGGCCCCTAAATATCTCCACTACTAATAGCCATCAAATGTCAACTAATAAGTAAATAGATTCCGCTTGTGTGTAATTTAATCTCAGTATGAATACAGCTTCGAAGACCAAGGAATACAACGGACTGGTCGGGGTTAAAGTCGCAGAAATAAAGTTTAAAGTGCAGTTAGGTTATGATTACATTATCCCAAGCCTTGAGCATCTCTTTCAGCAATGTTCAGTCTATTACTCCAAAATAGAAAGAGTATGGTGTTAGAAGAAATGTGAATGTAATCATTTTCTTTTTATCTTTTTATTAAGGACTGTTCTACTGTTTTAACTTCACACAGGAGAAACAGATGGTTCTCCTAGACCAAGAGTCTCTTGCTATATATGTTAATCTTACACCATGTTGTAAAACCCCCCTTGCCTTTTGTTTTGTTTCTTACCCCCATGTTGTGAACCCCTGACTCCGCCTGCCACTTCTTTGATGTCTGATAATAAAGGCAAATGGACAGAGGTAACCAGCGCAGATGGAGCAGAGACTGTGATGAAAACGGCCTCACGTTTCTGGCTCTTCTGCCCTCTGTCTCTTTGAGAAGAGTCTAAAAAACTTGTTTGTGTTGGTTTTCTTTCCAGAATCAAAGAGTTATTAAACTTAACTCTATCATATGGTGCAGCTGTACCTACCAATAACAGACAACTCAGGCAAGGAGCATTGATGAGAGAAGCAGCCTAGAGGCTCATAGCGCTGCAGGAGCTGCAGGAGTACCAGTGTTCCACAGTTCAGGTGGGAGAAAATGTTAACTAAACTACTACTACTCATGCGCTCCACAAATCAGATCATTATGGAAGAGAGGCAAAAAAAAGCTCATCAATAGCTTATCAAACACCCTGCATGTCAAACGTGCATAGGAAGGTGCCCCTTTGCAAACAATTTACAGTTCCAGATGTGCAAACAGGAGAGCCAAAACATTATGGATCCATTTCTTTCCATATTTATAACTGCACCACTTTTTGTTGGTCTGTAAAATAAATACCAATAAAAGACATTGAATTCAGTGTTTGCAATGTGACAACATGAAAAAGTTGAAGGCGTACGCAATATTTGGCAGCGCACTGTAGTTGTAGTAGAATGGAAACTCCTCCATTTGCATGTCTTGTTCTTCTGCAGCAGCAAAAGTGGTTTAATCAACAAAGCAAACTAAGAAAAGCTGTCATCAGTCCATGTGCTCTCTGTTCCTCGCTGTGGGCTTTGTCCTTCACTTTGCTCTAGCCGACTGATTCACAGTGCAATTTAAACTCATCAAGAAAAACAAATGAAGGCAAGCGTGGGCTGATTGGCCACCGATCCACAGCAGCCAGCAAAACGGGGCACGCAACATTGGAAATGATGCCTCTGTGCTGCCATACAAAAAGGGCCACTTGTAGGTTCGATGTCATAAATCAGGAAAGCGTGACAGTTAAGACTGGGCCCAGTTACAGTAAAAAAAAAAGAAAAGAAGTAAATCCAAAATCAGTACCTAAATCCCACTCTGACTCCAACAATTTATGTTGAGGGCAGAAAGCTTTGAAATTAGAAGAAAATGAGCAAAGCAACCCAAGGACCAGTCTCCTGGGAATACTAAAAATAAATAATAGCTATACTTGAGAAATACAGTGGCTTTCAAAAACCTACCCCTTAGGTCTTTTCATAGTATCCCTGTGGATACTATGAAGTGCTGCCACATTTTCTCAATTTAATTTAGATCTAGATGATTTTTCTGAATTATTTATTTTTGTTACACAAATTTAAATAAAATATCATTTTCCTTTCACTTCACAATTAGTTGCTGCCTTTACTTTGTCTGGCTAGTAAAATCCCGACAGGATAAGCAAAGATGTATATAAATCAATAGCGCATGAAAACATGAGACAGTTCAAAAAGAGTTGTACTGGAGAAGTTTCTAATAGATAAAAATCAGTTGATTATTTGACTCTACTGCTTTTCCAGACTTTTTTCTTTTTTTGCTATGATGTCAAAAGCAAACCGAGATAAAAGCAGAGCTTTCAGTCTTGGGTAAATCCAACTGTCAAAGAAACAGAACATCGGCTTTTTGCTTGTATTTCTTACACCCTAGTTCCCTTTGCCACGTACAAAACAAAACCTCTCTGCAGCTTCTTTAACTGCAAGCATCAACGTCCATTTACAGACGGCTTGTGATCTCCAGGAAGCAAATGACATCTTCATCCAGTATCTAACAGTGTTGTAGTACTCGAGTCCGAGACTCCAACTCGAGTCCGAGTCATTAGCTAAATTTAGAGACTCGTGACTTGACTTGGACTTGAGCACTGATGACTTGAACTTGGACTCGGACTCCTACATTCAGATCATTCTGACTCGGAAATTGAGAAAAAGACTCAACCTTTTTTTTATATCATTAGGCTATAATTTTAATATGTCATTAGAATATTATTTGGTGTATGATTTTAATATCTAAATTATTAGTGCAATGTGGTGGAGTGTGGATTTTTATTTTAGTTTAAAAACATGTAGGCTATGCTTACTTTAGTGTGGAACTTGGACTCGACTTGATCAATAAGGACTCGACTCGGACTCGACTCGGATTTTTTTTTTAATGATTTGGACTTGACTCGGACTTGAACACTGGAGACTTGAACCTAGACTCGGACTCGAGGCATAGTGACTTGACTACAACACTGGTATCTAATTTAACACGTGCTCGTTGGTAAGCCTGAGTAAAGTTTGATCAGGGACTAAAAGCACAACAGAACACAAAGTGCAGTCCAGAACCCTTCAAAGATCCACCTCTTCCACCGTCTGTCCAGATTTCAGCTTCACGATCACCTTTCAGAAACAGAGAGAATCAAACAGGCTTTAGTCATCCTAACACTTTCAGTATTGTCCAACATTTTTGTTTTATCCTCAAGCTGCTGAGCTTCATATCGAAGCATAGCAGACTGCAGGGGCGTGCACCTCCTTCAGCTGGGCGACCTCTCTGCTGTCCACATTTCTCTGAGCGTTGTTGGTTATGGCCTTCACTCTCGTTGCGTAGCTGAAAAGGCCCGTCAGGTTCAAGTGTCAGTGAACGGATTGTTACCAGCGCAATAAATGAACTCCTCTGTGTCTGATTCTTACATGAGGGACGTGAGAGTTTCGTCAAGGTTGTATTCTGATGGAGAGATGTTGACAATCATGAGGGTTTTGGCATTTCCACCCAAAGAATCCTGCATAACCTGAGAAAGATGGGGGAGATAGTTGGGCTGCTCTGCAGGACAGCGTCATCCAGGGCCACAGATGTTGATTTCGATCAGCTTTTTATGTCCTGCATTTTTTTCTCTCTCAATAATCTAGTCTAATCTAAAGGTTTCATAACAGCACCTGTGTGAGCTTGCTGTTCCTGTATGGTACATGTGGCAGCTCTGCAGACAAAGCTGAGATCACATCACCCAAGGCACTCAGAGACTTGTTGATGGAGTTTGCTTCCTGCAAGGGAGAACAGATAACAGCAGAGGAAATGTCTTATGGTTTCATTAAGTTTTTTTTCTAGGCTACAGTCATTTGATAACTCATTGAAGGCTTATGGCTCCTTGTAAACGTGTTGAAACCCCTTTAAAACCCAAACCGCATCCAACGTATTTTGTAGGGATTTCAGTTGATGGACCAACACAAAGTAGTATATAATCAGGAAGTATGCACGGTTTTCATCAGGCTTTACTAACACTAATCTAAAGAAGTGGTGCGGTGAGCAGTCATGCTCTGTCCCCTTTAATTTGATCTCCCAAAATCAAATCCTCTGGGACCACAAAGCTGTTCCTTTGAGCCCAGATCCATTTAATTTAATCTCATAAATCCGGTGCTTCTGCAAAGATTTATCGATCACTGATGAACAAACAGCATCATGAGGACCAACAGGAATTGGAACACAGCCGACAGGTCGGGGACAGCCGACAGGTCGGGGACGAAGCTGTGGAGAGGTTCGGAGCATGGCTAATACCCAAAGCCTTGAGTTTCTCAGAAAGACGCTGTTCCGTTCATCATCTGGGTATTGCACAACCACAAACCTACCAAAAAGGTTCAAGGGGTATGAATACTTGTAACACTTGGGCACACCTTGAGCTGGTGGTCCTTGGCACCGGTCTTTGCTGCCCTTTCACTCCCCGCCAGATCTACGAGGTTCAGCTTTCCGGTGTTCACGCTCCCGTTTGCCAGATTCCTGCTCTCCACCATGATGCCGACAATGAGATGGGAGCGGGAGCTCTCCACGTTCATCTCTTAACCACAGCGAGAAACAATGACCAACACTGTTAGTTTAGAAATGTGATGCACATTTGTACAATTCGTTTCAAACCACCCCAATGACATTTCTTTAAACGTTGCTCTTCTCAAAGCTGCTGCTCTGCTGCTCGCCGGTGCGATAACCACATAGGTTGCTACCTTTTTTTTTTTGCAAAGAGCAGCTAACTGGATTGATCCAAACCATTTAGCACAGCCCTGTTTGAACTGGGTGACACGGCGGCGGCATGAGGCACTCACTGGTGGCGGAGATGTGTCGGTTGGCGCAAGCCTGCTGGAACAGAGCATAAAGCTCCTGGGCACTGGAAGCATCCTTTGTTTCTGCTCCTTGGGCGAACACAACCCCCTTTCTGTTCCTTTTGATCTCCACCCGCCTGGTCGGGCTGTGGGGTTGTGTTTGGGCATGGGCCTCACCCGCCTGGCTCACAAAGAGGTCCTGCAGCCTGTCGTTGTACAGCTCCAGCATATAGGTCGAGACCTGAGGGGGGGGGGAGAGGGATGAAGAAGAGCCGCAAACAGGGGGAGGCACAGGCGGGAAGAAACAGGGGGACGACTGCTACCTTGAAGTCAGATTTAGAGCTGTTCTCCCGCATGATGTCGAATATGGCGTTAAAAGATCTGGGCATAATGCCAGGGTTCTTCTGGTCCTTGTCCCCAACCATGGTGAAGGTTTTCCCTGAGCCGGTCTGGCCGTACGCAAAGATGCAAACATTGTAGCCATCGATAACCGACTGCATCAGTCTGCGGGGGGGATAAACGGCGGGAATCAGCTCAGACAGAGGTTGGTCTGGTGTTCCTGTGGGTCGTCCTGTCGTACCTGTTTACGTCTTGGAACAGATCTTCCTGAGAGGCCTCTGCACCCAGCACCTTATCGAACTGAAACTCTCTGGGCCCACGGGGGGTCTCCACAGTCACGGAGTAGTCGTCTAATTTATCCACCACCACAGCCCCACCCTGTGTAGCTTCACTTCGGTTCACTGGGCGGATTCGACAAAACACCCTGATTTTACCTGACGACATAAACATAAACAATGAAGGGATTTAACAGGAGTCCAGCGCTTTCTGATGGCAGGTGGAGAATGTTTGGGTACCTTTCATTTCTTCCACCATGTTGTAATATTTCTTCCTCATTGCCCTTTCCGATGTGTAATTTGCAATGATTTTCATTTTCTCTTCCTTTTCTTGCTTCAGCTTAGGAGAAAACGAAACAACAAACAAACTAACACTTTGATACGATGGAATGAAGACACTAAAACATGTTTGTTCTCTGAATTAGCAGAAGAAAAAAACTTTCAGTTTTTTGGAGCAACTTTCCAATATTACTCCAATCATCTGGAACCTGCAGGTTCTAGGTTTAAAGCCTACAATGCAGGTATTGGTGCTTTGGGTTCCTCTCTGTTCATCTTAGGTTTAAGTTCCAGCTTAAGGGTTCTGGTGGAACAGAGCCCAGACTTTACCAGGTCCCAAAGTAAGGGGTCCTAATTTTAATGAATGGATGCTTTCCCGAAGCTTTCTCTCATGGGTTTCCAGCCTATCACTGCTTGGCTGAGTTGCTTTCATTCCTAATCGGTTCTGCTTTGTCAAGAGTTGACTGTGAGTCTATTAGAGTTGAGTGGAGTATTAAAGGACGAGGAAGCCTCCCGACTGGACTCTTTGCACAGATGGCCTCATATTACGGCACATTGTTAAATTTCACCCAGCTCCTCATAGCAACTCATTCTTGCACAAATGTTTGTAGAAGCAGTCTAAATGGCCAGGAGCTGGATTTTATCCACCTGTTGCATCTAAAGGGGCGGAAAACCCAGAATTCAGTGATTTGGAGGGGTTACCCAACACTTTTGGTAGTATGGCGTATACATACTAAGAACCTGTTTTGAAAACATGGCTCTACCCCAAGAACCTCTGACGTAAGTTTGAAAAAGGATATTTTCTTCTTTTTATTTTTATTGTTGTTAAATTTTTTTTTTAATCAGTGTGCTCTTTACGTTTAGCTGTCACTTTGCACTTGGAATGTCCCCATCTGAGGAACAAATAAATGATCATTCTATATTATTCTATTCTATTACAAAACTGCATGCAAACCATACCGTGGACAACTTCATCTAAACCTTTTGGTCACCACACAACCACTCCAAAAACTCCTCTTTTATATGGGCATGGCATAAAAGATGGCTGTCTTTGTATCTATAAATCTATTGTAACTTGCAAGCGTAAAAGAAACTTGTCCAGGCAAGCCTCAAAACAGGTTTTAGACCAGAGGCCCACAAGCTCCTACATCTGGCCCTGAATGGGGGTCCTGGAAGTAGTGACTCCTGAGTTTTCTGCATAAAAGCCTACCTGATCCTGCAGCAGGAGAAGCTGCTGGCCCACTCCCTTTACGGTCCTTTGTGTGGCTGGAAGCGTCTCTTGTCCCAGGATGTCCTCCAGCTCAGACATTTCACAATCTGAGCAGGGAGGAAATTTCAAGCTTGAATATGAATAGGAGCGTCATTCTTCAGACAGCAAAATGAAATGTGATCATCTGCTGTTATTGCAAGGCTGTTGTGTTACCATATAAAACAATGATTTTAGAAATGGCTATAATCTCCAGGTCTCATTGGTCTCATTCACCATCCGTGCAACTCACATTTTGAGAGTTGGTTTGATCAGTGCTTTGACCAATACGGTAGCTTTACTCTAGCATTTGTGCGAGCCAATATTCAAGTAACCTTAGATTTGAACTCACCATTTACAACAGGGCTTTCCCCAGATCTGATGCAGTCTAAAGCAATCTGACAGACCTCTTGCTCCCTCACTGTCGCTTGTAGAAAAGACAGACTTGACTCGTCTGAACTGTGAAGTGATAGAAAGGTCAGTATTCAATTTTGAATAATTTTGCTCAGTAAAGCTCTATGCAATGGTTTCTACTTCTGAAAAGCCTTGTTAACGTTTTGTAAACACTTTCTATGATCCGGAAAAGGGAAGACTATCCAAGTTAGGGACGGTAGGATGGAGAAGGATTATGATTTACTTTGTCATACCCCTTTTCAGGCATATTCACTAAATGAGGTGATATAGAAATAAAAAGGAGTACCACGCTAAGACAATTTAAAAGCATGTATAAATATGTTATCTTTAAAAAAAATATGCATGGAACCCAAATATTCAAATGGGATAACTTGTAACATTTTCAATAAGTACTACTAGATATCTTCTTTCTGTACGATTGCTTTCAAAATAAGACGCTGTATTCATGTAACTGTGCTTTGATTTGTAATGCCTCCTTTTATCAAAAGACTTTATATGTCTTTTGATAAAATACATGACATGAATATGTAATTGGGGGTAGGTTCTTATAAGTTCTTGAACTTCTACCTACTTCTTTTGAGCGCTACTAAAATGTCTTAACATCTCAATGTAAATCTTGCTTCTATTGTTGCTCAAAAAATTGAAAATAAATAAAAAAACAATATTGGTGTTTGGTGGTTTATTTTCTTGCAGTTGTATTAATGGGTTGTTTGTTACAATCAGATTTGTTGATTAACATTTTTGTAGCTATGTTGCCTTCATATGTGTCACATGGTGTTTGTGATGAAAATATTTTCATGTGTTTTGTTTTATACTTTGGTCATTTTTGGTGGATTGTCTGAAATAAAGTTTCACAAGTGAAATATCTCCAACCTCTCGTGGCTGGACTTGTCTTTGTCATCGCTGTCGTCTTTAGAGCTTTGCAGATACAGACGCAGATTGTCTCTGGCGTCGGCCAAAGCCGCCTGATTGTCTTCGATCATTTGGTCCAAAAGAGCCCTCGCCTCAGCCACTGCACCGCAGATCTCATGGGCCTTGGGGAATCAAGGAATCAAGCATCAAACTTAGATTCATCAGTTTACAACTTTGGAAGACATATTTGGGAAGAATCTGAGAAGCAGCCTGATGGTAGATGTTCTGCACAGTGTGTGATTAGCACCTTGGTTATGACAGCGGGGAGCAGGACGCTGCAGCGTGGCTGTGGGACAGGAGGGATGGGGCTCCTCTCTGCTTCCAGCAGCTCAGTGATCTCCCTCTCTTTCTGGTACAGGCTCTCCTTCAGCTCCTCCAGACGGGCATTGGCGCCCTCCAGTGGCTGATCTGAGAGACTGCGTGTCTGAGTGCACATGCAGAGTACCATGAACACCTACTTGCTCTCATTTAAATGGTCCAGTTTATCATATTTCAGAATAATAAGGTTGCCCAAGTAATTAATAAAACACAATTTCAAATGATGATTTAATTTACCTGCTAAAAAGCTATGCAAAAAAGTGATTGCCCCCAAAAAAGACCTATTGAATTGCCCTGACACCCCTGGTAGCAACAACTGCTGTCAAATATTTACAATAACAATGATTGATGTAATTTGTTGTGGGTGCATCTTGGCCCACTCTTATCTTAACGGGTTTAATTCAGCCACATTGGAGAGTTTTCAAGTTTGAATGTTGAACCTTCATTTTCAAGTTCATGAGGCAGCATCAAAATTAGGTTTAAGTTCAGACTTTGACTAAGGCTCTCCAATACCTTTATTTTACTATTTTGAGCCTTTCAGAGGTCGTGGTCAACTGTCCTGCTGCAAAACTCACGTCAACCTAAGCGTAAGTTCACAACCTAATGGGCGGAATATCTCCTTCAGGATTTTCTGCTGGAGAAAGAAATTCATGATTGCATCAACTACTACAAGTCGTCCAGGGCTTTAAGTGGTAACACCGCCTCAGGCTACATGTGGTGCTACAGACTTCTTCAAAAAGTTCCCCCTTTTTTTTTTTATCTTGTCATGCTCAGAATAGTTTTACAAAAAGTCTTGAGGAAATGTAAGGCGGGCCTGTTTGGTGAACTGTGAAACATTTATGTGATTGTTGCATGTTAAATTGAACCAACAGTGATGCTTAATCACTGTTGATTTATGATTTAGCAAGGCTAAATCACTTTTTACATGGAGCAAGGTTGTTTTAGTTATATCTTTTTCCCATATACATAAAATATTTAGTTGAAAAATACATTTTGTATTTCCTGAGTTCATATTTGAAGGATGTAAAAAAAAAAAAGATTTGTCAACCTGAAAGACTAAGAGTTGTTAAAAAGCAAAAAAAAAAAAAAAAAAGAAAACAAACCTTAAAGGGGGCAAATACATTTTGTACACCACTATGTGTCAAAGGATCAGTCTCCCAGATTAAAGAATTTATTGAACGATTGGTAGTATTTAGTCATTGTGCTGATGATCCAACCCACCACAGTCTGTTCTTTGTCATCTGGCCCCTCCTCTTCCTCTGCTGTTTCCTGCAGCTCCTGTGAAGCTGCTGGTACTGTCAACATTTCTTGGACTTGCCCTATTTCTTGTCTGGCCATCTGCAGCTCCTGCAGTGCTGTTTAGGGTAACATTGCAACGGCGTAACTTTTGCAAACTTTTTATTTTATTTTTGCGTGTCACCAAACCCTGCTGGACTCACTGGAGGCCTGGTGACAGTGCAGGACATCCAGCCTGCTGGAGAACAGCTCCAGCATTTTGCTCTATCAGTAAAAAGCAGAAAACAAACGTTATTCGACCCCTGCTCTTCTCCAACATGACCACTAGATTGGGCTCTGGTTTAAAAGTTTTAAGGTACGCCACAGCGCTCCCTAACCTTTTCTTTCTGCCACTGCAGAGCCTCTTCTTTCCATTTTGTCCTCTCGGCCCTCTGCTCCTCCAGCATCTGCTCATTGTGTGCAGTCAGCTCCTGTAGCGCACAGTGCCACACACTGAGACTGTTTGCTGTGTATACAGTGCATATCAAGGCCTACAATTATATCCTTTGGCTTTTCTGCTGCCAAGGTGCACCATTTTGTGTGCACAGAAAAAATGGGTCAATGAATTTAAAGGTTTTTAGTAGAGACACAAAAAGACAAAGGTGTATAAGAAAAAAGGAAGAGTAGATAACTTATGAGTGACTGACTGCAACTTTCTTCACCCAGTCAGCCTTGCTCTTCTCCACCCTGTCCTGGTAGAGGTCCAGGAATCTCCTCAGAGTGTTCATTTTGCTCTGATAGTGAGATCTGACCTTCTGCATGATCCATTCCTGATAACACAAGCAGCGTTTCAACTACATTCAGTTTAATTTCACATACAAACACTCTTACACTTTTTTTTTTTTTTTTTTACCTGTGTCTCTCGGGCTGTGATCTGGAAATTCTCCTCTAGTTCCTGCACCATTTGCAAATGCCTCTTCTTCATTGCTTTCATGTCCTCGGCAATCTGTTCATGCACAATATGCTGTAAGCAGACCTGAATATGCAAAACTGTTTGTCTTGCAGTATGACCAAATAGCTCTGAGGTAGCAGCATCAGGGCAACCATGTGAGTGTGAGTAAGAACACAACACAGCATCTCTGACAGTAGCTTCATTGTGTTCATCCATGTACTGAACTACTGTGCACAGATGTCATGTTTGCTTCAAATTTAGCATTCACTGCTTTAAAAGATAAAATTACAGTTCTGATTTTCAGTTTGTGCCGATGTGAAATCACAGCAGATACTCCTGTAGAGGCTTATGCTCCTTGAACTTGTTTACATTTTGGTCATTTACAATCACAAACACCAATGCATTTATTGGGATTTTATTTTGTAGACTGACACAAAGCAGTGCATGCTGTAATCTTAAAGTAAAAATATTTTTTTATTCATTTTTTAAAAGAAAAAATAGAACCACCTTTAGCTGCAGTTACTGCTTCAAGTCTTTCTTTAAATGTGCAAACCTTGAAGACAGATACCTCCAGACATTGTTTGTACATCCTTCTTTGCAAAATAGCCCAGCCATGTCTTTTATAGTTGCACCAAACTCCTTCCATCTTCAGATGATGGGTTAAGCAGCGCTTTTTGAGATGCACAAACTTGTAATATCGTTTATTACTTAACCCTGCTCTAACCTTCCCTATAACCTAATCTCCAACCTCTCTGCTGTGTTTCTGTGCCATGTGTTCATTAATATTCTCGGATAAATCTTTTGCTGTTATTTCTAAGATGACTTTTAAAGGCAGTTGATTTGATTTAGGGGCATTAGAGTAAACAGTTGTTTACTCTAATGCTGTTTTCCTGCGCTGCTCGTCGTCTTACCTGAGCGATGCAGAGCTCGGCTGACTCGTAGGGGATGTAAATCTTCAGTTCCTGTGAGCCTTCAGCCTCTCTGACATCACTGCTAACTCCTAGCTGAGATTCTGATGAGCCTGCATGAAAATACATACAGATGATTACTGTTTACTAACGAGAAGGCCGCCAGAATGATAGTTACTGTCAAAGTGACCTTTCTTTAATCTTCACCTAGACATCGTGCCAGGATCCACCGCTTACCGGCCAGCTATCGTGTCTGTGGCCTGTTTGGGTGAACCGTCTCTTTAATAGAGCACATTTACAGAGCCTTTTACTCTGCTTCAGTAGCAAAGTCAAACTCCATTAGCTTTAATTGCTAAAGAATAAACAAGAATGGGAGGGTGAGGGGGGACCGCATTTGACTGGTTTTCCAAATATGGTTGTAACCAATCAGAGGGAAGTCAACTAGGTAGAGCTGCATATCATTACCACAACCAACCGTTTTACTGAGGAGGGAAATTTGGCCTGACAAAATAACAACATGACGTTATTGTTTTTTAAATTAAATGTTTTTTAGAATATACATATGCAGCAATATCAACTACATGAAATGGTTTATACAGTGATGTCAAGGCACCTTTAAGATGTAAATATAAATGTACCATTACTCAAAAATATAGCTGAATAGTGCCTCCAATTTTGCTGCTCAGATGTTGCCTCATCATATTAACTTAACTTTTTTTTATACAACACCTTTGTTGATGCCTTGTCCTTTTCGTTTCCTCCTGCCAATCCAGCGTCTAAATGCAGCCCACCTTCTCGTCCACGGATTATTGGGATGATAAGTGTCTTGTGCAGGAAAGTTGAAGGGTCATTGTTACCGACACAAAGAGTTGAGGGACAGAAAGAGAAGGAAAGGGAATTCATTTACATATAATAAATAGGAATTTTACCTTACCTCATAAATGCATGAAAATTTGTATGCAGAATCCAGTTCACACATTTTTTATCTTTCTGTTGAAGTAAATTCAGAGTTTTGGTTGTCTCAGTCGTTATTCATAGTGATTTAAAAATGAAACAATACTCCTCTGTGAGCTCATCCCTCCGTTGTTTTCCCTACCTTCTCTGTCCTGTTTACTAGTCTCTGTCCCAGAGTTAAACAGGCAAAAAGCCTGGGTTTCCAGTCCTTTAAGGTTAATGCAGAAACACACAGTCATCCACGCTCACGCTCTCTGCAAGGGTAGGTTTTAAAATCACCAGTAATAAAGCAAGTTTATCTTTTCCTAATATCAGGTATTATAATATAGCATGTCATAGCAGGGCCTTCCATTAGAGGCTTCACTGTTATCATGCAGTTGAATGGGATCCTGTTGAAATGTGGATTTAATCTCTTTGGATTATTAGAGGAATTTACGTGTAGAGAAAAACAAACTCCAATCTAAAGCAGAAGAAAACTAAATTCTCCAACACATAGCAAAACTCTTGTGAGATATAAACACTGTTTCCTTTAGGAAGGATTCATTTACGTATGTTATGCCACTCTTCAATAATGAAAGTGTTAATTAATCCTACTGGTAATTTGGTTGTGTTTAACTGAACCTGTTTGATGATAATAACATGTTTATGTCCTTTGCAGAACCTTAAAATGCTTGTGAAAATTTCACTGCTTATCTCTCAACCTGTCAGTTTGTTATTAAGCGACTGCAGGACAGTATGACCCTTTTGGAGCATAAAGAAAGAACCCATTATTTCACACACAGGCTTTCTGCAACATTCACCAGAAATGCGTTAACTAAAATATTGGAAATGTCCTCAAGCATTTGGAGGCTGATCTGATCTCCCTAATAATTTATAATGAAGAGGTCTGGAGAACTGCACAGATTTAAATATATTGCTGTTTCTCAGCAATATATTTAAAGAAAAACGGTTACTACATAGACAACATGGGGTTTGCAACATTTCAAATAAAATAGAGGCTAGCAGATCAGACATTGGCCTTAAATATGAAACAGGGGAAATATGTTTACTAGTATAGGACTTGCCTGTGTTTTCAGTGCTTTGCAAAAACTTTTACCCACAGTTCCTTTTTCACATTTTGTGATATTATAACAACAAACGTCAGAATATTTTGTTGGCATTTAATGTGGCAGACCAACATAAAGTGTCTGGAAAAAAATATATGATTTAAAAAATTTTTGAAAATAGAAAAATTAAGTGCATTTATTCTGATCCCCCTAAATAAAATCAAGTCCAACAAGCCTCCGTTAGTAGTCATCCAATTCATAAATAGAGTCCATTCATGTGTAATCATATCACAGTATTGGGTTGAATCGATTTATTCACAATGTATTAAGATTTAATATTTGGAAAATCTGAATTATTTTGCCAATGCGCTCACTGGGCTTCCACGAAGAGAGCAGCATGCAATGCTGAACAGATGTTTGGGAAAATATATAGTCAAAAGGAAACAGTTTTTTTATTCTTTCTCTGTTTTTGTGGCTGACAGGAAAGGGGGTTTGAGAGAGGGGGGAAGACATGCGGCAAAGGACATCAGGTCAGAATCAAACCCAGGTCTGCCACGTCGAGGACTAAGGCCTCCACACACGGGTTGTGCTCACTACCTCTGCACCATTGGAGCACACCCAAATACTATTTTTTTAAACCATAATATGAGGTTCTTTAATTATTTTTTTTAAGTTAGTTGGAAGTTACACAAGTGAAGTAAAGTATGTTCTTAGCTCATTGGTTAATACCACTAGCAGCAAACATTTTGTTAAATTTTCATTGTTTATAATGGCAGGGCCGACATCTTGTTCACAAGCATGTTTCACAACTTGTGGTTAGTTGCACTTTGAATTCAGGTCAACTCCCAGACTCATTTATTTTTGTGAAATGAAAAGGAGAAACAAAAAATTGCATGGTAAAATCTGAGATTTTATTTTTAAGCCATATTGCCCAGCCCTGGTATTGTGTGTATTAAGGCCTCAGAAGTTTGTTTAGAGAACATAGTGAACAAACAGCATCATGAAGAGTCAGGAACACATCAGACATGTCAGGGAGAAAGTTGGGTCGAGAAGATTTAAAGTAGGGTTAGGTTATAAAACAGCATTCCAGGTTTTCAGCATCTCATAGAGCCTTGTTTAACCCATGGAATAAAAAACAAAATTAAGGAGGAAACGGAAGAATGTTCAGAGAAGACGGGAGTGTGTTTCTCTGCAAATCTTATCTTTATGGAAGAGTACCAAGAAAAAGGCCATCATTGAAAGAAAGCCATGAGAAGTTCTGTTTGCGGTTTGGCACAAACAGTGCACTGGATGAAGCAAACATGTGGAAGAAGGTGCTTTGGTAAGGTGAGACCCAAATCAGCTACAGAACACTATCACCCTCAACATAACACATAATCCCCATGGTGAAACACAATAGTGGCAGAATCAAGCCGTGGTTCACCTTCCAGCAGGGCAACAACCTTTAAACTACAGCCAGACATATAACATAATGGTTAAGCATTAGAATGGCCAAAGTCAAAATTCAGACCTACATCCCATGGAGAACCTACGGAAACCCTTGAAGTATGATGTCATAAAACTATTATCTGACTGAGCTTCAATATGTTGCCGGGAAAAACGTGCTCAGAAACATGAATTTTAAATCATGCGTCATTTTTCTTTTTCTTTATGTTTAAGTGATACTTTATGATGGTTTTCACATAAATTCTGGTAAATTACACTCAATGCTGTGGTTGTAACTTGAGAAGATTAAAAGATTTAAGTGAGTAAGAACACTAGCAGAGTATGTTAATACTTGCAACGTTTTATTTATCAGTATCTATGTGATTACTGCTTGTCATACCTGGAGCATGTTATTCTACTTAATACGTTTCATGCTTTTCTGTGTTTATTATTCAAATAATATTATTATTTGAATAATAAACTACGCTTGACTGCATGGTTTAATAACTAGGGTCGAATTGGAATCTGTGATTATTATTTAAATAATAAACTAAACTTGACTGCATGGTTTAATAACTAGGGTCAAATTGGAATCTGTGTAATTGATCATCTGTATACTTGATTGAATTGAATTGATTGTATATTTCTGTATATTAATTAGATGTTTTTTTTTGTTTGTAATTTGCCTTGTGACATCCGTTGTAAATCTGCTCTTTACAAACAAAGTGAACTGAACTGATCGGATGTTGCATGACCAGTTTGTGTTACAATCTGTATCTGAGAAAATAAATAAAATGAGCCTATTAACATTTAAATTGAGTGAGGACAGGCAACCTCCCCACCTTGCTGTATGACTCTCAGTCACATGATCAACATCAAATTAAAACATACAAGAGCATCATTATGACCCATTACAGATGGAAATCAAACTATTTTGGGTTTATTCTCTTGTGCATTTGCAGTCAGTCCTTGATTACCTTTTAATTCATACAGTCGAAAAGAAAAGTCCTAAAAGATAAAGTGATTGATCCCTTCAGCGGCCACTGCAAAGTGAATCTCTAATGATTAAATTATGAGGCATATTACGACTGTTTTATTAATCCAGCCTGAGCACAAGAATGAACACATACATATGAAGAACAGCATCACATTTTATTTAAATACGTTCCACTGTTTCATCATGACATCGGGCTGAATGTGTGCAGTTAAATGGTGATTTACATTAGTCACAATGGCACACACCAAACAAAATGAAAGAACAGTGCTGATTTCCAAATTAACAAAGAGGTCAGTCCCTGTTTATGTTTTAAAACCTTTTTGCGTCAGCTTGTATCTGGAACACTAAGGGGTCCCATCGAACGGCGTGTTTTGACTCTTTCATCACTCTCTAACTATCACATTCCCATCCCCTCTTTGTTTTCTTGTACAGGAATCTAGGCGTGTCGTCATGCTGTTACTCTCTTCTCAGAAACACCTTTCAGTGAGAGAACAGAAATCATGTCAGGAATCTGAGAGAAAGTTGCAATCAGCTGCCTTAGCTTCAGAGCAGACAGAAGGTAAACCCAAAGACTCAAACCAGAGTGAATCAGAGTGAGACCTCAAATCTGACCTGGTAGGCTGTTTCCGTACTGCTGAAAATGTGAGTTGTGAAATTCTGGACTTGGCCTCTCTCCCTTAGACTCAGGTACGCTGCCTGGTAGGTTTTCCAACTCCTGTTCCGTTACTGGGACATGCGGGCCTGCCTGGGAGGACGCCGCGGGTTCTTCTGTTGACCCGATAGTTGTCTCCCACGCAACTGAGACAGAAAATAACACTCAGATGATCTAGGCAGATACTGCACAGAGGTCATGTGAGCACAACACTTACAGAGCAGCTCTATGCAGTCTTCTTCTAAAACATTCCACCCTATTCCTCTTGATTTAAATGTTAAAACACTGTGCTTCACCGGTATGCCGGTGAGCTTTTATTGTTTTCTGCTCATTCCACACATACTTTGTTGGCTTCAAGTCCAGACAACGAATGTCTGACTCTTGCACATTCAAGCGACCTTTCTATTCACACTCCACTTCACCATGTAAACCTTCACTAAAATCTTACCCCAGGACTTTTGAAAGAAAAATAAAGTTTTGGTGCTCTGAATTTCTCTGTATTTTTCTGCATCACATGTAACTTTAAAGCACATAAAATGAGGAAGCTGTGCCACAAAAGGACACTTCCATCACCACGATGCTTGTTAACCCCTGGAAACTGTGAAAATTCTATGTTATTATTTTAATTGCTTATTTCAATCTTTTTCTAATAGAAAAAGAAGATGAAAAAACATTCCAGTTATTGACGCGACACTTATTTAACCCCTTGATGATTATTTTTAGCATATCTCTCTTTAAAATGTGTTTACAATTTTCAGTTTTATAAAAAAAATCTTCTTCAAGTTTGAGAAGTTGAGCAGAGTATTGATGGGGATTCTATGTGATCGACCAAAACAAAGTAGCTGATAAAGTAGTTTGGAGTGTAAGAAAAAGGAGTGTTTTAAAACAGTTTTACAGCTAAAAGGTGCAGGCGTTTGTAGACAGCCTCTCTGAGTGGATACTTTGTGCAACTGTCTTTGGTTCCAGTTACCCCCGTAAGTCTTTTGGGGAATGTCTCTAGTTTATTTGCCAAATAGGGAATATCTGTGAACATAAATTTTCTGGTCTTGAAACAGATCCTTGATTTGACCAATCTGAAAATTAACTGGGTCCCTTCATGGTTTCATGTGAACTATTCCGTTATAGCTGTGGTTATTATGTTTAAAGCCATTGTTCTGCTGAAAGGCGAACCTCAAGAATCAATAATCAAGAAGCTTTATTGTCATTATGTGTTATCATAATGACATTCTGATGATCATACATGTACAGTGATATCTTAAATATTCTGGATTGATGCTGAATGAGTTTTTTTTCTGCTGCACTGACATCATTTGTAATATTAAAACAAGTTCATTTTGTTAAAGAGATATTTGATGGTGCCACCAGTGGTAAGGATAATGTTAACCTGTCATTAACCAGTGCTTACTTGGTAATAACACAACTCAATGTGTAATACAAGCAAGTATTATAAAAATAAGTAATAATAAATGATAATTAGTAATTATTAATTTCCGTTTTTCCATCTATCACAAAATTCAATTCTTTCTTGCAGGCTCTGTGAAGATTTATTCCACTCCATGGCTTTTTTTTCACTCTGACCTTAGTTGCTCCATCAGCTGTGGGGATGTGGAATGTGCTCTTTTTATTGCATCCAGATAATTTGATTGAACAAAAGAGGTCTCAAGTCAAGTTGCAGAAGTATTTTAAAATCCATTAATTGCAGGAGGAAGCACCGAATCTAAGATATAGCAAAAAATAAATAAAAAAAATCTGAACACAGTTATCAAGATATCTTTTGATAAAACCTCCAGAAGGCTGTGAAACTTTCTATCAGCACCGCAAGAAGAGACATCTGCACCAGCATCAGCTACATCTGGAGCTAATTCTGAGGCCAAGTGTGCATACATTTCCCTCCTTTTCTATTTGCAGGTGCTTGACTTTTTGTCCGACTCTCAAGGCTCTCCAACCACAGTTTGCTGGAACCACTGTGCTACGTTCTCTCTGAAGAGCTTAAAGTTTCACAGATGAGGCAGCCAAGCATGCTAAACATACAATAATATCCACCAACGACCCAGTTTGCTCACAATCTCATCTCTGTAAAAAGCCAGAATATTAAAATATTCCCATTTCACCTTGCAGATGAATGTCAGCAAGTTGTATTATTATGGGATGGACTTACTTTGCTTCCCAGCCGGGGCCACAGAGTGATGCCTCCCTACTTTCTTTCCCAGGAAGGTCAGGGAGTAAGATCCTCTGGCAGTTCCAGATGTGTTCATATACATTATGTGTGTCGGTCCTCACCGCTGTTCTTATGTTCAAACAATTTACTATAGCACTGGGAGCTGGATAAGCCCAAAATCTGCAGGGAGAAGTACGTTAAAATCCTTTTTGAGCTGAGATAGATGAAGAAAAAGGTTACCAAATATGCAATCAAGTAGGTCCTGCTCACATTATGAAACCTCATTCAATCCTCTAAATATTAGCAGATGTGTCAAAGCTGACACAGCCAATTCACTCAGAGAGTGTAATCTGCCTCCCAGCATATTACAGCTACTATATGATGAAAACTGAAAATCCCAAATACTTCTTCTTATATACCATCAACATTTTTTTTCTAAAATGCATTGTTGAAATCACTCAGCAGGAACAGGTTCAGTTCAATGTCTACTTGCATCGTATCTGACACACGATCCCCACAAGCAGTTAACTTACAGGATATACCATTGGCATTGATGGATCAGTGACATTTCTTCTATTCAAAGTCATTGCTGGAAAATTAGAATAAAAAGAGATTAAAGAAAGTACCTGGTTCTGGGTGCAGAACTCCCCCGTCGGTGAAACTCAGGGAAGTTTGAGTGCTGCTAAGCTACGGCAGGACAAGGGCAAGTAGATGCCGAGCTCTCAGGGGAACCAAACTCTCAACAGTCTTTAAATATTAAACCTACAGAGATGGAGTTTCACCAGCTCCCACATGTGGGTAAAACAATGCCCTGAAAAGTCCTCAGGTTTCCTCTGTGTAAGTTTCAGATTGTTACTGGAAGCTTTCTTGTCACTCAAAGATGTTTATTGTTTTGTGGCCTTTCTTACTCTACATGGTGTTTTCTTTTTTCAGTGTGTTTACCTGGAATTGGCACACTTCCCTTTCCTCAGTCAGTAGGGTCAATTCCTGGGACTGGAACGAACTGGAAAATTATATTTCTTGCAATAAAGTAGAGGGGGAATATGTTCTCTACAGCACTAAACACACATTCCTCCAAAAGATGTAGTTAGGGAATATCTGCTGTGTCTCCTAAAGATAACCAGTTGCACTGTCCCTACAGCATCTGCTGCTTCTGCCACAGAAGAACATTGCTCTCTGCTTCCCTGTTGTTTTTTGGCTGGGCAATCCTGGGAGGATTTCCTTTCGTTTGCTGACGAGGACTCATTTGTAACATTTGGACCACAGCTGGAGCATCTGTTTAACACACCTTACTTAACAACAAATCCCACCCTGATGCTACTTTAATGAAAATGCAGGTTTGCCAGTTCTTCACTTTGTTTTGGCATCCAGCCCTGCTCTGGCCATATCTCCCGCAGAAGCTCCGAAGCGTTGCTTTTTTAAATACCGCAATTCCAACAACTGGATCACAGTCTTGTTTCAAAACGCACAAGTACAAATAACAGCAGGGAGAAGTTTTTCACTTGCAAAATGTGATCAATCCTGGATGTATCATCTAAAAGGACTCAACTGTGTTGAAATTGAGTCTTCAAGCATATGCATCATTGTTGTAGCTGTTATTCATCTCTCTGTCAAAGCCCTCTGTTGAGGCATGTATAAGGCCTTGTCTGTGCTGAATGAGCATTTACCACACCTTGAAAGAAACTTATTACCTCACCACACCATGACCACACTCCTTTGAGGAAACCCAGAGGCCTATTTTCATCTCTTCCTGTCTGTTTTGTAGAAGACGTTTCAATAAAAACCACCTAGCAATGGGAGTTTATCTATCTATCTATCTATCTATCTATCTATCTATCTATCTATCTATCTATCTATCTATCTATCTATCTATCTATCTATCTATCTATCTATCTATCTATCTATCTATCTATCTATCTATCTATCTATCTATCTATCTATCTATCTATCTATATATATATATATATATGCATATATATATATATATATATATATATAATGATTTATCGAGGGGAAAAAACTGTCCCAATGTAAAAAAGCAATTGCCCTCCCCGTTAAATCGTGAATTAACTGTGATTAACAGAATTGTTCCATTATGATAGCCACACCGAGACCAGATAAATGTCAGATTTATAGAATCAATAAATATCTTATCTGGAACCTTCTTGACCACAGGAAGTAGGCCCACAATCTAAAGTGAAACAACACATCACGCCTTCATCCGAAGAAATTCCAGAGGTGATGAGGAGGTCACTGACGTCAATTAGTCTGGAAAAACGGGTGATTCGTTTATTGAGTACCACTGTTCAATGATTTCGACATCCCAAAGTCTTAGAAATGCTTGTGTAACTCTTCCCTGGCTGATTTCATATGGATTTACAGCTGCTAGTGAACTACTTTAGATTGGGCATGATTCGTTGCTTTTTGAGATTGTTTAGCCTTTCTCATGACGTCTAGTAGGTTCTGTTGAAGTGAGTTCTTGATTCTAAAGGTTTTTACATAGGACAAGATCAGTTTGGATCACTGTTTTTACAGTGTAAATCAAACCATTCATTACTATAAAATATTTCTGTATATACACTGGCTGTTCTTGTGGGAATTTTAAAATTAATTTGATAATCTGAAACACTTAAATCAGACAAAAAGGCAAAAAAAAAAGAAACTTGTTAGGGACAGATACTTTTTCACAACACTGTATGTTGCATGTTTGCATATTTACATATTTAGGATATAAGATATTATGAACATTTAAATGCTTACCCGTTAAGTCAGCAAAATCATCTCTTGATAACAACAAAAGTGCCACATCATGTTAGCCTGTTATATATAGATATATCTGTACACTAAAACACTCCATTAAACTGAATATAGCATCACTTAATAAGAAATTATAACAAAAACTCCTCAAGTAGGATGAGCATATCTCATAAAGTCAGTCATAACCATAAAGTAAACAGAAGTTCCAGATGTTGCATATATCCATGTGATTTTCCAGAGGATAACATTTTTATGAAGGATCAGGACCTGGCACTTGCATCGCACATGTGTCTCAGTAAGCCTCATGGCTGTCTAAAATCTGCAGGAAAAAGCGTGCACAGATTTCTGCACAGAGCATGCTGTCGTGTGTAATGGACGGAGCTCCAGAGGTTCGGTCCAATAGCAGCGTTGGAGGGTAGGCCTAGTATGGGCTGGACTCCTTACTAGGTGTGGTTTAGCTCAAGCATGAATACGCTCCTTCTGCTCATGCAACGCCCCTGCAACCACAGCGAGACAGACTTCTCCCCTCTGAGGCCTCTCGGTAAGTAGTTAAATCCGCCGTGGAAAACTCCATTCAGTCCTGCACGTAGCTTCTGACTTTAGTTATTTTGTGTGTAAACGGAAGTCTGTAAGATGGGTCTGTCTTAAAGGTACTGATGCACTGGATGAGGGTGTGGCTGATAAGATGGCAGAGATGTTGCAAGTTTCACTCATTCAAGACTAATAAACTGTTGTTATAGCATTATTACGCTGCTACTACCCATTCAGGAGCAATAGGAAAACAGATGAAACAGATGACGAAGTCCATAAAACTCTGTTTCCATATCAGGCTGGGTGTGGGTGTGGCTCAGCAGTCTGCACATTGTTATAATTACCGAGTAAAACCTCTTGTAAATAATTCTGATGGTAGACAAGTTTTCCTCCATCTTCATGTTGGATATGTTGAAATAATCAAAGTTCATTATGTCCTGTCCTCTTACAGACGGAACCAATACGCCCAACATGTCTTTCATCCAAGCCTTCTTGCAGCAGACGGTCTATCTGGGCATGCCCGATGAGTCAGTGAGTAACTCTGTTGGACTGTTTTAGTTGCTAAGGCCAACCACTCTGTTTTTTCCTCTTTTTTTTTTTCGTCCCCCGCGGTATGCTCTGGTGGAAAAAATGATCAGGCAGAGGAAGACGTAGAGAAAAAAAAGGCAACAAGGTGGCAAAGGAACTACACTAACACATTTAAAAGAGGAAGGAAAAGATAGGGGGCCTAAAATCAAGATAAAATGAGAGCTGAGGAGAGAGAGAGAAAACTGAAAAGGAATCTGGACTTTAAAGATTGTGTGAAATGAGACCAATGGCTGAACTTTTGGCAGTGTGACTCAGTGAAGCAGGAATTTGAGCCCCTCCCTTTATAAACTTTCCAAACACAAACTGTTACTTCTCCTTTCTCCCAGTGCTTAAAGTTGAATTAGAGAGAAAGTTGCCTGACTTGGTGGTTCGGGATTTCTGACCTGCCTTCTTCAGCGTGGCTCAGTGTGCCACCGTGGCTTTTAAAGATATTAAAATGGAAAAACCAAACTTAAGATTTCTTTTTATCTTTTTATGCATGTTCTTCAAGAGTGTTTTTATTGTCACCACGTGTTACCGTGGCAAAATTTATCTTTGGCTGCTCCATTTCACATTACACACATTACACATAGCCTGCAGATATAACAGACAACTGTGTTTCTTTTGGCATTTGAGCCCAACAGGGATATCAAAAAGTGCCACATTCCTTGTGCACTCCTCTAAGAGAGACCAATCACATAAGACCCCCTCCCCAATCACCTGTGTTTACTTTTAGCTCCTCAAGAACGAGGGAACAGTCACCGCTGCATCCAACTTCAACCCCGGCGAAGATGCTCGAGTCTTGGAAAAAGCCATCAAGACTAAAGGTGAGTTTTAGAGACATGAATGGACTTTTTTGAGGCATGTGGAAACATGTTTTTGCCTCGTGTGGCGTCTCTGGTCTTGACAATCTGAGGGGAGTATTCACCGCGGATGTTTCTAACAGGTTTGGGTTTCTGCTGACTTGTAGTTATCAGAATTATTTCATTATTACTGCAGATCTAATCATTTCAAGTTTAATCTTGTGTTTCGTTTGCTATATTTGCTGTTTACTGGCCATTTTTTTTATAGATTTTTCTTGATGATAAGATTGATTAGTTTTATGTATATTTTAAAAACTTGAATTTACCACACATATTTATTTGGTGTTGAATAAATAACACACTTTCGATTTGTCTGAATCAAATTAAGATCACATTACTTCTTTTTGACATTTGTGATCAGAGTTTTTTGTCTTCTATAAGCAGACTTTACAGATTGACTGATTGTGGTTTCGTAGAACTAAGGAACATGTTGACACCATCTGCTGTCAGTTTTGTGTTATTACAACTTAATGAAACTGATCATTGTGTTAACCAATCACATCGCAGGCGTAGATGAGAACACCATCATCGAAGTTCTGGTCCGAAGGAGCAATGACCAGAGACAGCAAATCAGAGAGGCGTACCAACAGGCCACTGGGAAGGTAACAACCGCTGCTCTGATATTTGTCAGGAAGAAGATATGCTTCAAGTTATTTTGTGCTTTTATGCAACATGACTTTATTTATAGCCCCTGGAAACAGAACTGAAAAAAGCTCTGAAAGGAGATCTGGAGGAAGTGGTGCTGGCTCTGCTGAAAACACCATCCCAGTACGACGCCCAGCAGCTGAAACTGGCAATGAAGGTTAGATGCAGCTTTTCTACGTTCTATATCTGCGGCAGCCATATCAGACCAGAAATTGAACTCAGGGCTACTTGAAGACTGCCAACTTTCAAAGTCTGAATTCCTACTTCAGGGGCATTCTTGCTTTGTTCCTGACTGGGAACTCGAAACATTAAGTATTACATTTATTGGTGCATCTGGCATCCTCATGCAGGATCATGTAGATTACCCAAACATCACTGAGTTGGGTATTGTTATTTAAAATATTTCAGAGACGAAAACAGATGATTTGTGATCAAAGATTATTATTTATTTATTTATTTAATGACTCTCGAAGGTGTAAACTTCTAGGATTTGTAACAGCCCGAACGATAAAAAAAAACGTAACGTGAGAGAAATGCATTGAGAAGTAGCAGTTTTTGCTGCAGTGCTTTAAAAGGATTCATCTAAAATTTCCCAAATTGATGAATTAAATTTTTCAGATTTCAAACTGGGGCTTTCAGTCCAGCAGTTCTTGACGCATTTAGCTGTAAGCGGCATCTGCTGAGCCAGGATGTAACATTTAACATAACATCAGTTTAGCTGCCTGCAATTTCTTCTTTGGTTTTACCACGTGTAAATATAACAGTGTCAATGACATATGTTTATTTGTCTGAATAAGATTATATTTAGTATAGAGCCCTCAGGGACACTCAATGGTAAAACTCTTTTTACCACCCTAAGTTCTTTTTGTTCTATAAAGAAGCCTGCCTACTTCCACACATTCATCCATTGTTTTCTTAATGGGAGTTGGGAGCAGGGTTGTTGAATTTGGGTTTGTTTTGCCAGGTATTTTCCACTATGTTAATCTCTCTGCCCACACATTCATGTCTCAGGGTCTTGGAACAGATGAAGATACTCTGATTGAGATCCTTGCCTCCAGAAACAACAGGCAAGTCATGGACATAAAGAAGGTCTACAAGGAAGGTATGTGGCAAAAAAAGTTTACACGTAGTTCCTGAAGTTAGTACTTAGTAATATTTACAGAATGGTGAAAAAAGGTCAATCTGGTCTTTCGAGCTCATTGTTGTTCTATAATGTGGCTTTCATTGATTTTATTTCCTAGAATACAAGAAGGATCTGGAGGAGGATATCAGGTCGGACACCAGTGGAGACTTCAGGGCTGCCCTCCTTGCTCTTTGCAAGGTGTGTGTTTCTTCTGATCCTTTGCCACTTTAAGAGGCCACATTTACTGCAATTATTTGTTCAGTCAGAGCTTCGGGACATTAACATTTGAGACAACACAATACACCCACTGCAAACTAACGGAGGTTTAATAGTGAAAGTCACTCCCTTGACACATGTGCACATTCCCAAACTATAGGTCATCTTTTATGAACAAATGCACCGTTCAAAATCAACATGATGGTAATCTATTATATCAAAATTGAAAATGAAAGAGTTTTTATTTTATTTTACCTTTAACACAACATAATATAAAATACCTAACACAAACAAGTAATATGACAATATTTATTTTGTTGTACTGTATATGACTTTCAGCACAGTCAAGGTCACTGCACCAATAAGCACAGACATAAATCATAGAACTAAAAGTCAGAATATTAAAAACAAAATGAAAATATCCATCATAACATGATGGTTGAAAGAAATTAAAGACTTCAAAGAAAGTTAACATAGTAGCAAGTAACAAAAAAACAATACAGACATGGACATGTAAATCAAGACTATAACACCTAAAATATTAAAAAACAAATTATAATAGAGGAAGTAGTGCTTAAATTGTCCATCAAAATCACAGAAAAAGAAAAAAAAAAACCAAGGTATTTTGCGCTGATTTTAGCCAACTCCCTATATTTCACAGAATTTATGCTTGATTTTGATCTCTTTTGAGAAATCATGTCCAATTTCTATTTTTGAAAGGATAGAGATATTAGAGACCTTGATTTTATTTTTGATCATCCCAATAATTACAGAAATGTCCACTGTTTTGTACCATGAAAAGCACCCAGAAATAAAAAGTTTGACCCTAGGTTATTTTCTTTCTCCCTAAGCTTTTGAATAAAAGTCACACTGTTTCACCCAAAATCCCAGCAAAGAAGAAAGAAAAATACCAAACAGTGTTGGTCATAGTGGCTTCTGCCACATATTAGTGAGCGAGAAAGATTCATCTTTAGCAATACAGACTTTGAGCAATATAGGCAACGAGTCCCTTTAAACTGGATCAGCTGATGTCAGCTGCTGGTATAATCAGATTAGACCAGTTTATATTTATGTGGATCAGCTGTAAGTAAGATTCTCCAGCACAATTTATCTAATAAGTCTATACCAGTTTCTCTTTGCAATGCTAAATACGTTTAACAGCAGAAGGTATTCGACAATAATCAAACAAATTATCTTCCATACAGAATCTAAAGGTCTTGGTAAAATAGCAACATTAAAATTTTATGTTTTTTTTTTGTTGTAAAAAAACGTCAAACTTGTAAATTGAGCATTTAAAGTGGACTTGAAATGAATTTGAGATGCTGGTGCAAACAATCAAATGATGCAAGCTGACTACTCATTTATAGACATCTTATATAGATGTAAACCTTTTCCAAAGCTTCTGACTCCCCCCCCCCCCAAAAAAAAAAAATGTTTTTAGGAGAAATCCTAAGTCTTTTGTGAACCTATTTTTTTCTTTATAAAACAAAAACTGCAACGCTTTTGGGGAGAACAGAACTGCATTAGTTTCCTTCTGTATCCACAAGGGGGCGTCAGTGGCAAAATAATTTGAGCTCTCTGGCCAAAAATCTAAAAATGGGATCCAAGTCTAATGCCTAAAAATAAGTAAACCTTGTCCTCCTTTTGTTACTGGCTGTTGTTGATGTCTCATAAAACTCTTAGGATTGTAATAATACCATGTATCAAACATTATTAATGAGTTCAGTTATTTAAAGAAAGCCAGTGTTGATGACAAAGATCATCAACACTAGGTAAAGAACAATTTTAAATCCAGTACATGTAACAGTTGATGCTTTCTATTTTTCCTTATTCTCTTTGAGTTTCAACATAAAATCTGCATGCGTAGGTCTGCTTCAATGATGTTGAATTTCTTGGTGATGATCAACTGAAATGGGTAAAATAATTTCTGCCTCTTTTAAATGGGATTGCTGTGCTGTTGCATGTGATAGGCCGGCAGGACTGAAGGAGTCAGCGAGCAGCTGATCGACAGCGATGCCAGGACTCTGTACGAGGCCGGGGAGGGGAGAAAGGGCAAAGACTGCTCCGCCTTCATCGAAATCCTGACCACCAGGAGTGCCCAACATCTCCGCAAAGGTTGGTATACTAACCTGTTGAGTAGGACATTTCATCCCTCTCAGAAGTGGTACCATTCTGCTACTTCTTTGTGTTTTTTTTTTTAGTGTTTGATAGGTACTCAAAATACAGCAAAGTGGATGTGGCCAAAGCTATCGACCTGGAGATGAAGGGAGATATAGAAAACTGTCTCACAGCGATAGGTAAAGTCGGACCTTTGTATTCTAATTGAATTAATTTAGCAAATGATTATAACAGCAACTGGGATTAATCTTGAACCCTTGTTTTAAAATTGCAATAGTGAAATGTGCTGGAAGCAGGCCGGCGTTCTTTGCAGAGAAGCTGTACCTGGCAATGAAGGTACAGTCTAAGTAGCAGCTTCTTGCCCTGTGCACTAGCAACGTCGTGTCTACTCTCTGCTCGCTAGCAACACGTTTTTTCCTGAATTTTTGCTCTCTGTTTTACTCCGTCAGGGTAAAGGTACCCGCAAACACATCCTGACTCGCATCATGGTGAGCCGCTCTGAGTTGGATATGAAGCGGATCAAGGATGAGTACAAGAAGAACTATGGCAAAACACTCTACCAGGACATTCTGGTGAGCAGTCGTCTACTGATTAAAATACAACAAAACTTCTGTGCTGGTGGACTTCACATATTGGGATGGATAAAATGAGCCATAGAGAACTTTTAGAGATTAACTGTTTTTCTCCCTGTAGGACGACACAAAAGGAGACTATGAGAAGATCCTGCTTGCTCTATGCGGAAGTGAAAACTAAAACCCTGTCTCTGGGACCAAAGTACAAAAAGCCAAGGATCGACCATGATGTTCAGCAGCTGTGGAAAATACCTTCTTTTCTTTTTTTTTTACCTGTATGGTGCCCTATGCACTCGTGGAGGTCTGAGAAGATGTCTCTGCGACTGTATTGACATTTAATCATAAGCGAAAGATTTAAACGAAGTTGTCATTGCTTCAGCAAACATATCCCCCTGTATTTTTGTTTTATGGCAGCATAGATAGCACATTGTGCTTCTGTACCCATGCTTTAGACCGACTTAGCTTTGCATTTCTTTCCAGAAGTCCAAAAAGCTTAGGTCCAGTATTCTAGATTGGTTGATGTATACAAATGAAATCGTGCCAATCATTTAGTTGTAGTAAAATACTTGAAGGAACAATAACATCTGCAAATAAATGCTTTTTTTATTGAAGAACATTCTGATGGCGTCCTGTTTCTATGCTAATGCATACATGTCATTATAACAAACTAATGAATTGTTAAAGAAATTCAAATTGGTAGTATCACAATCCGTTTTATTTACCAGGTATGTGTACGTGTGTGAGGAATTTGACTTGCTTACACCTTTAGTATACCTAAAGGTGTGAATTTTTTAAACCCAACAGTTTAAGGAAACACAGGTTATTTTTCACAATTAATAAGCAGTCAGTAATGAGATACTGCTAGAAGAAACTATTTTTTTATTTAAAGGGGACAGTGCATATTCATAAACATTTAAATGTAAATATGCCAGAATTAGCCTGAAGGCTACTTTACATCTGTAGTCCCTGGCAAGTCAATAAGAAAAAAGCTAGAAAACACCTAACAATCAGACACTAGACACAAGATATTAATCAATGAACAACAAATCAACTGAAGAAAAGACAGTGGAACATTAACAACACTGCACATGACAAGGATAATGTGACTGAAAAAAAATAAATTATGACAATCACTTCTGTGCTGGTGGGCTTCACATATTGGGAATATTGAGAACTTTTAGAGATTAACTGTTTTTATCCCTGTAGGATGACACAAAAGGAGACTGTGAGAAGATCCTGCTTACTCTATGCAGAAGTGAAAACTAAAATCCTGTCTCTGGGAACAAAGTACAAAAAGGAAAGATCGACCATGATGTTCTGCAGCTGTGAAAAATACCTTATTATTTTTTATAAATAATGAACACAAACTTATTTTAGTAATTTGGAGGCCTTTTGCAGGGTATAGAAGATTACCTAAAAACCATAATGTAATAATCATGCAATAAATTCAGGAAAGCAAAGCAGTTAGGTAGACTGGAGTAGTGGAGTCGCTCATGTGCCTCTAGCCTACGTGGATTTTGAAAGAAACAAGTTCAAACAATGTTATAGCAAGCTACACAAAAGCAAAACCCTTTTAAATCACAAGAAACATGATTGTAGTGAATTAAATGATTAATTTGGGCAAGATCGGGGACTCAACTGGCAAAGCATAAGCATAGCTAAGAGTAGATTTTGAAAAGTAGACACACCCTGTTAAAAAAAATAGACGTATGATTGGAGAAATAAGTTAGATGGTGATGATTCATGTCGCAACCTTTTATAACACAACTCTGTTTAGGGGGAAATGTAAAAGACTAAATAAAAAAGCTGCAGTATCCTCGGTTCATAACTGTACAGATTCTTACACCAATATTTTGCCACAGCAAAGCTAAGCCAGTCCTAATGTTTAAGTCCCACCTGGTGGAGATGTTCTTTTTATTCTGAAGGTAAATTGGGATTCGCTTTGCTGCTGAGAAATGAAATCTCTCTTCATTCTCTGATTTATCACAGACATCTAAATGGGGTTGTGGGGAAAAACAAAGGAATTATTAATAAATCTTCATCTAAACCAAAGCTCAAGTTTTATCTCAAGACAATTTACCCTTGAAGATGATGCTGCCATCACCACGTTCCACTGTAGATGTGAACTGGGCTGTATTTGTGTTAAAAATATCTGTCTGATTTTACAGCTCAGTTCAACTTTAGTTTCATCAGAGCAAATCAAATTCTTCCTCAGGTTTTAGGATCTAGGCCCTGGCTCTTTAGCCTCGTGAGACCATCCTGATCTCGCGAGCTTTCAATGTTTCACTCGCAGATCAGTCTGGCTACTCTCCGTTAAAGAAAATTTGGAGCCGTTCACCAAACGAACGTCCAATCAGCGTTGGCTTTGAGGCGGGTTGAGGTGTGACGCAACGAGAAGCGCGACAGTTCAGTCTAAAGAACATGGCGGCTTCAGCCGATGAAACTAGCGTTAGCGTGGCTATCGAGCAAGTTTTATCGGAATTACAGAGTATTTCTTTGCTGAGCTAACGAGCCTTTACCTGCAGCAGCAAGAGTAGCTTGGCTTGTGGTTGTGTTTTCGTCGTCGCTCTGTTACAAGCAACGACGAAGCATGTTGACGAGTACGTCATATGCTTCGTTGATCTGATTGGTTTATTTGGCTTGTCTATCACCAACATAGGCCAATCAGCTAACCAGTATTTTCGCCCCTTCCCAAAATTACTTCAACGGAAGGTTTCCAGATGGATATGCGAAGCAAATCTATCTGGCGGCGTCAGGTTACTGGCTCTTTACTGTGGAAGAAAAGACTTCTGTCTCTCAACCAGTCCAGATATGTGGTAGATACAGGAGTTTGTTGTCTTATGCAGAAGAAAAACATAAATGTTCTGGAGCTCCTTCAGCCTTTGGCACCCTTGACAGTGTTTGAGAAATATCCATTTCTGTAATTTCCCAATATTCTCCTATAGTTTATCCTGTTGCAGATGATTGTCTTCACTGCTACATTGCATATAATTCTATGGACTGTGATGGCACTCTTCCTGACTAATACCTTTGTACGAAAAGATTTTTTGGTACTTTAAAACATACAAACCGTAGCTTTAGTCAAGCAATGCGAATGAATGAAGGTCCAACATTTCCATTTTTTCAGGTTGATCTGGCTCACTATTACAGATGGCAGATTTGAACTGAAGCAGATGAAATGTTGAAACTGAAACAAAAGTGGTTTAACAACTTTATTATGTTCTTTCACTTATTCGCAACCTACCAGATTCATTTAGTTTTTACAGGATATGTGTCACTTTGGAGGTGGAGAAAGGTGCTGGTGTAGATTCTCAGTCATCCAGGTCATGGTTATTCCAAAAAAAGTAAAAAACAAAAGAACTGGACTTTTTTTCCGAAGTTTGAAGACGTTTTGCTTCCTATCCCTGTAAACTTTCTCAATTAAAAAAGTCTGGAGTAATGTGGAGTTGCAAGCTTTATACTACTACCCAACAAAGGCCTAGTAATGGCTTAGATAATTATCTGAAAAAGTCCAGTTGTTTTGTTTTTTACTTTTTTGGAGTGGAGAAAGGTGTTGATGGTTATTTATGATCTGATCTTTTTAGATAAAAAAAAGGCATCTGAATGAGTGTTCTGCCCACGGAGAACCACTGACAGCACATTCCCAGCTCAAACAGTGGTATAAAAAAAAGACAACAGAAGAAGTCATGATGGCCACAGTGAGTCTCAAGAACATGAACATTACTCTTTAGCACCTGCAGTCTATATAAGACAATTACAGGACTTTGTAATTGTATCAGCAAGCAGATATATACTCATTTAATAGCCTTTCTGGGGAATTTATTTTTGCCAAGCAATAGAACGGAAACGGATGCCAGTAACGATGGAAAACGAGCTGCTTGAAATACCTGTAGTTTTTTTTCATAGTGGCCTAAATCCATGAGATGGCGGTATTGTGATTTTTAATAAAAAAAAACAGGCTGCAGCGAAACCGCAGAGAAGAAGAAACGCAGCGTGTCCGGCTGGTTCTCCGCTGAAGGGGGATGGCCGTCCTGCGAGCTGGCAACCTGGCAACCCTCAGAGCTCCAGCAGCCCAGCACTGTAAACAAGCGGAGGACACCCAGCGGCTAGCTGAAGCTACACGACCCAACATCCCTCTCTGTATGTGTGTAAAACGCCTCCTCTGACAGTCCTAGAGCTACTCTTTGTGACTTTGTGTGTGTGTGTGTGTGTGTGTGTTACAACAACACCTTGGATTAACGCCGACACGTCAGATAAACGTGCTTTACAGGCATGTGTTGAGGTGGCGGAGAGCTAGCCCGCTAACCGAAGCGCTAGCATATAGTTTGCCAATGACCGTCCGCCGAGAAATGTCTCTGTGCGTGCGTGCGCGTGTCGTGACTGTGCACGCTGCGTGATGGAAGTGCGTGTGGAGTGATCAGACTAAACGAGCGAGAAAAATGAGGGTTTGACTTTTTTTAGGGAAGCCGGGGTTACGTTCCTGGCTGTAACTGAGCTGTGCATGGAGAGAGGGAGGGAGAAGCAGTAAAACAGCAGTGAGCAGCAGCCAGCCTTATAAGGCTGCTGGAGCTGTTCAGCCACCCTAATGCATCCTGCAGCCCCACTAACCTTGGTCTTTCTACCTTTTTTTTCTTTTGTGTGTCTCTCATCTTTCAGGCCAAACAGCCGCAGTTCATTTGGAGCCCAGCCTTTAATGTAAATACTGACCCATGGACCAGTGCGGTGTCTGCTCCACCCCAGAGTCACTTGTGGAAGTAGACCATGAATGACAAGCTAGTCTTCCTGGGCTTGCTGTACTTTGTCCAGGGCATCCCCTATGGCCTCCAGTCCTCTCTGCTCCCTGTATACCTGCGTGGAGCCGGCCACTCGCTCACGCGCATCGGTTTCACCAAGATCCTCTACTTCCCATGGGTGCTGAAGGTGCTCTGGGCCCCCTTGGTGGACCGGGTGGGCACCAAGCGCCGCTGGCTGGTGGGGACGGTGTCCGGGCTGGCGCTGACGTGCCTCTCCAGCGCCGCCCTGGCTCCAGAAGCGCACATCTGGGGAGTGGCCGGGACTCTGCTCGCCATGAACACCTTGGCCTCCGTTCAAGATATCGCCGTAGACGGGGCCGCCGTCGGGCTGCTGAAGGGACGCGGGGAGCTGGGGCTGGGCAACACGGCCCAGGTCGTGGGTTATAAGGCCGGGTCGGTGTTTGCCGGCGGAGGGCTCCTGGCGGTGATCGATGTCGCCGGGTGGAGCTGGATGTTCATGCTGCTGACGTTTGTGTATGCAGGCGTGGCCCTGTTCGTGTGGGGGGCCCCCGTGCTGGACGATGAGAACGTAAAGCAGGCAGATGGCGTTAGGAGGGGTGGGCAGGGGGCAGACGCCGCCAGGCCGTGGAGGGTGTGGAGAAAGCTGATGGCGGTGCCTGGCACACCTTGGACAATCCTGTATGTGCTCACGTATAAACTCGGTAAGTCCTGTTAATATGCAAGAGCTGTTCCTGTGTAAACAAGTAGGCTATAAATAGCCACGAAAGTAATGTTTTTAATGCATGCCATGTGCACATGCAGTGTTTGCTGCACAATAAATATGAACCGACTCGGCTAATGACATCCGATAGCCTAAACCATCAGTTCTTCAGGCACATTTGACCTTGCTGCGTCACATCTGTGGAGAAACCTCTGAGAACTCCCAGTGCTGAAGCATCTGACAGCGAGTAATTCATGCTGGATTCTCTGCAGTCGGAACTTGGATCTAGGATTGACATCAAATCGAAGTTGAGCGTTTTCCCGTTCCAAGTTTGGAAACCAATGGGATTTGCTCAGTGACCGGGCTAACTATTGTTAGCATATCCAGGCTCTCCATATGTTTAAAATGTAAAAACACTGTTACAACACGTTAACTAAAGGAGGCTGTAATATCCGTGCAAGACATTAATGAGATAGAAATGACCACATGTGCTTATTTGCTATTCCTCCCCCTCCACCCCCACTATTAAATGCCATGCAGCCATATTGTATTTTGGGGTCGGGGTTGGTAAACACTACACAACTGGAATTCTGACTTTAGGCAAACTCTGTTAACTTTTCCGACGTGAGCCTGGAAACTTTGACTTCTAATTAAACGTAGAGCTAGTTATGTTCTTAGAGCAGTCTTGCAGTGGCAATTGATAAGCTTTTTTTTAACTACTTAAGCTGTCAACTTTTAAGTGGCGTTGCACCACTCTATAACAATATTTCTTAGTATGGCGGTACTTGGAAAACTTCATTTACAACAGATGTGCTTGTTATAAAAGGTTTTCCAAAACCACCGCTTTAAGTTTGCATGATAAATATCTTAATTTTTTTTTTAAACGCATTGTTCTAACTACATCACAGTTTGTGTTGTTCAGTATATCTACCCGTCAGGTGATCCGACTGTCATTCTATCCATTTATCTGTCTTTCCATTCACTTGTTTATCCATCAGTTCTTCAGTCAGTCTGTCCTTCCATCCATCCATCTATTTATCCATCTGTTCAGATATTTTGTTTATTTGCAGGTTTCTTAAGTAAGACCTTCTGTAGTTGTATTTTAGAACTTGACCAAACACTGTAAGTAAAAATCTGGAAATTTGAGTGTTGAAAATATACATAAATCTTGAATGGAAATATGTGTGAGAAGTGCGTCTAGAAATGACAAAGTAAATACATTGACCACTCGTATATGACTGTTTAAATTATCACAAAGGCCACTAATAAAGGATGAAAGACCGAAAACATTTGATGGAGGAAGGAAACAAATATTTAGTTTGAAAGCAAGTTCCCCCTCTTTCCGAGGATCTCTGGTGTGAAAACCGAGCATTAAAGATGTTGGCCGAATGAGGAACGAACATATAAAGTTAGTTCAAAAGCATTGTGTCTTTCTATTTGTTTGCCACCATGTTGGTAAAAGTAGCAAGTTAAAATCTGAGGTGGTCCTAAACAAGTTAAGCTTGAGGGTTTTGGTAGCGAGAGTTAATATGACCAGAGTTTGGTTTTTGGTGGCAGAAGGGGATTATGTAAGGATTAGAGCGTCTTTGTGTCTGTGGCGTTAAGAAACTGAAATGGAAAAATGGAAGAAACCTTGTATCTTTCTGATGTGTGTATTTACATGTATGTGTGCAAGTGGGTGGTAGGAATATAATTGTCTCCACACATTTGCATAGTCCGTCCCTGTGTACGGGCATGAATGTATACAGCTTTGTTTTTTTTTTTAAACTGTATGAGGGGGTGTGTTTTTTTTTTTTTTTTTTTGTGTTGAGTGTTGACGGTGGCTTGGTAATCGGATAATCCCCTGCAGACGGCACTACTAGACAAAATATGAAGACTGGCTGGACCCCGTAATCTGTCTAGGAGCAGCCCCCCCCACACACAACACTCTCTCTGGTCCATGTGCTCACACAGGAAGGTGATCAGCACACCACTGGTTGTGGTTCTATAGTAAAACAGTTATCGCCTTCAGCAATGTCAATATTAATGGTTTCTTTCATAACAATCATCACTTTACAGAGTTTCCCTTTTTAGTCATTTATATGTCTCCCACTTCTGCATCTAATTACAATATATTTATATACGCTACATTACCAAAAGTATACCCTCACCTGCCTTGACTCACACGTGGACTTAAGTGACATCCCGTTCCTAATCCATGGGGTTCCACATGACGTCCGTCCACTTTCTGCAGCTATAACAGCGTCAAGTCTCCTGGGAAAGCTGTCCACAAAAGTTTGGAGTGTGCTTATGGGAATTTCTGACCATTCTTCCAGAAGTGCATTTGTGAGGTCATACACTGATGTTGGACGAGAAGCCCTGTAACCCTAACCCTTTATGGTTCTTGCTTTATACACTGGTGCACGGTAGCGTTGGAAGAGGAAGGGGCCATCTCAGTTGTCTAAAATTCTTGGTATACTGAAACATTCAGAGTTTTCTTCACTGGAATTGAGGGGTCAAGCCCAGCTGCTGAAGAATAACCACACACCAGAACACAACTCCAACAAACTTCACACTTTGCACAATACCGTCAGGCAAGTGCCGTTCTGGCAACCATCAAACCCGGACTCATCAGATTGCCTGATTAAAATGTGCGATTTGTCACTCCAGAGAATGCATCTCCATTGCTCTCTAGGGTCCAGTGGCGCCGTGCTTTTACACCCTGCATCTGACGCTTTGCATTGCACTTGGGGATGTATGGCTTGCATGTAGCTGCTTGGCCATTAAAACCCATCCCAGGAAGCTCTCTACACACTGTTCTTGAGCTAATCTGAAGGTTACACGAGGCTTGGAGGTCTGTAGAAAATTACCTCTGCATACCATGTACCTCATCATCTGTTACCCTCACTCCATCAGGTTATGTGGCCACTATGTAAAAGCTACCACTTTGGAAAAGCTAATCAAAACACCACATTGGAATTAATTGGTGTGTATATATATATATATATATATATATATATATATATATATATAATGAATATTTGCTTTAGATGAAACTTGAATGTGCAGCATAATTGCCTATGTGAGACAGTATTGTTTCTGTTCCAGAGATATGTGGATATGTTTGTGTGTGGGACTGGTAATCTGTCTGTCTGAACCCCCCCCCCCCCCCCCCCTACAACACCTCTCATAATAACACGCACATACAAGCCCAATAACCCTCTCCCCATCTATCACTAATGAACTCTGAGTTTGCTCTGCCTCCAACTCTGTGGCCAATCATTCACGGCCTCGTGTCTAAACGGTGACCCTTGTGTCATCTGAGCCCATCAGTATGATGGGTGAACTGTCTGGGTAGACCAACAGACAGGGGGAGTGAGGGGGAGGGATGCTGCCAAGGAGAAATGGGAAGCGAGCCAGGAAACATGCAAACAATAAAGACCTACAGTTGCAAGCAGTTTTACAAAATATCCTATCCCCCTTTTCCCAAAACATGGTTGAAAAGTTATACATCCATGAGTTGGCATTGGGGTAGAAGATTGACAAGGTATGACAGTCTTCATTGAAAATACTGCCATTTAGCAGCGTAATGGGATTTACACAAACATTAGAAACACAAAAAAAAAATAAACTCTCTATGACTTTTCCACAACTGGAAATGTTTCCACGCAGCCAAACTTGTCTTTCTTAGAAGTGACAGAAAAGTGAAGTCGCCTCCTTTCAGCCAGCAGATCAGCAGTGTGCAGCAACAGTGGAGTCGGGCGGTTCTGCATACGGGTTTAAATTATTCAATATTTTACACTCAATTTCAATTAATTCTTTGGTAGATTGAAATTCATAACAGTCATAACGTAAATGTTAAAATATAATCAAGTCCAAAGCTACCTACACTGGGACCAGCTAACGGAATAAAGCCAGTTGGGCTTGTGAGAGAATTACCAACAGTTAAATAGTACAGTTTTATAATTTAATCAATAAGCATGGGTACAGAAGAAGGGGAACAGGTCGGAAAAAATGCACTATATAGCGTGATTACGTCGTAATTGCTATATCAGTGTGTGCCATATTCATACTTACTATCCTTATTAAAAGATGCAGAGATGAGAAGTTAAACTATGTTGGCTGATTTCTCTTGGGAATCCATGGGGTTTACCGATGTATATGTAAATACAACTGAGATGCTCATTGAACTAAGATTATGTTTTAGTACATTGTTTGGAACATCTGACATGGAAAAGATAACACCTGAAGCATATAAGGTTGGTGCAGTACATGAGACATAATGGGAAAAAAAATGGCCAGTCCAGCTTCAGAGTACGTTCACCACAAGTATGTAATCCATATTTCAATAGTTTGAACAAAAAAGGATTTGTTAGATGACCCCTCATTTTCACCCCCGAAAGTATTTAACAGAGAATAAAACTAACAGGGTCTTGGAGTGGAGGCTGGGGAAGGAGATGAATTAATAAACAGCCACCACATGGCGCCCGGAGTAAGGCAGACAGCAGAACCGCAATAGATGTAAACCCGTTTAGCCGTGTTAATTGACATGATCACTTTAAATGTCTTCAGGTACAGCCCAGTGTGTTGCTCTACCATGACTAAGCTACTGTTAAGGCACATGTTAAATTGGCTCAAAAATGTACTGTTGTTAAACGGCCGTATGATATAGTGATGTTCTAGAGTTTTTGCAGAGGCAAAGATGTTGTGTTTTGTAGTTTCAATAATTCTATATGTATGTATGTATGTAATTTTATATGTATTGATAGTACTTGAAGGGGAGGGCTTATGGTTAGCCATTCTGTTTTTGAGAATTATCCACAGGTTCTTAGAGGAGTTTTCATATGGTAGTTTTTTGGCAATCTTAAATAATAAATAAAGGGATACAATAAGAAGGGGACAAGGCTTTGAAAATTAATTTCTGTCATCGCCCAAACAGGACAAACCAATCCAGGTTATCTGGACCCACATCTCGACATCTTTTATGTTTCCTCTCTGCAGGGATAGATGGGTGGATCATTAAAGGGGTTCAGCAGAATATCTGCATGAACTTTGGTGTGTTGGAGTGAGGTTACATTTAAAATGTTTGGGTGGCAAGATACCCAGGGTTAAGAAATGAATCAGTTTTATGTTGAATAAATGTATCCTTTATAGGTAGATCTAATGTGTTTCCTGAAATAGATGGATACATTTTAAAAAAAGTAAATCATATGCATTGATCAATAAGTAATAATTAAAAATCCTTGGCTTGTTTTATTAATAGAATGGTAGAATGAAGACTAGGTGTAGCAAAAAACAAAACAAAACACCTTACTTGGTATTACATGGTTAATTTATTTAAACGAACAAATAAGAAGAAGAGTCAACTCAGCGGCCTGGAAGGCTTGATTTGTATCATGGGGGGATGTACTTGCTGTTACCCTATGTTCTGGCGTTCATGTTCTTGAGTCCCGAGTGTCATACATAACTCCTTGTGTCCAAGGGTGTGACAAAAGACTAATATGCATAAGATACTGTGAAATTGCATATAGGCAGGTTTTATGCTGTCCCTAGTGAACCTGAGGAGCTGAACAGTGCGTGCAGGTGAATGTGTATCCTTGTGGACCTTTGTGTATACGTGCATTCTGCATTGTCCTCATACATGTTAAATGTATGAAGCCGTCTTTATTTAGCCTGTTATTGGCAGAGAGTGATAATGTTGTTGTGCAGGATGAGTGTGTGTGTCCTCAGTGATCTCAGCTATTTTGTTTAAGCTGCCATAGGAAGGTCAGATCCTCGCCCTTCTGTCCTTGCCGACCTTGCACCATTGCCTCAAAATTTTCTTTTCCCCAGTGTCACTCCGTAGGACAACTCTGCTCACATACACACACAGCTACACACTGCATTTATTTTTACCCATCTGCCTAATATTCATTCAATCTATTACCTTGAAATCCCTGTGTTATAGATCAGCTTTCCAGATATTGTGTTTGTATGGGGGTACTTGGTAAAGGGATATAAGTCTGATTTTAGTAAAGACATGCAAATCCTGGCCTAAGTAGTTGTTTTTTGTCTACACGTGGAACTATATGCACCTGATCAGAGTTCTGAAGCATGTAACACCCTGTTATGAAGAACATTTATACAACACCATACATTTTAGAGGAGCTGTTATTCATTTGGACTTAGGGTTTATAGTCTAAGTAAGGAGAGGGCAATTCGAAATAAGATATTGAGATAAAAAAGCATTAAAACAGATGTACACTTTTGTTGTTAAAATAATAACCTTTACGTTTTAGAGGGTTTGGTTTATGGCCTTACTGTTTCAAGTGTTTTGGTTTTGATGGGTTAAAAATAAGGAAGGATTGCGTCCAGGAAGGATTGCCATCTGGGAATTGAAGCTTCTGAGAGGCTTCAATGCCCATGTGGGCAACTAAGGTGTTATCTGGGAGGTTACAATTGGGAAGAATGGCGTCCCCGTTCTGAATCCGACCGGTGTTCTGTTATTTGACTTCTGTGCTAGGCATTGGACGTCTATAACAGGGAACATGTTCAAGTATTAGGTGGTTCACAAGTGTTCTTGATACCTGGCCACCTTGGGTCGAATGATGATGATGGATTTCATAATTTTATCATCAAATGTGTGACATTACATCTTGGCACTTGACGAGAGGGGACCAGCTCAATTGATCACCAAGTGATGACGAGTCAGATCTGTGGACAGGGGAGGCTGCAGAACAGACCTGGTAAACCCAAACAATTGATTTGGGTGAGATGGGAACATCTGGCAATGGAACCTGTTCGGGTAATCTCCAAATCACACCACCAGGAAAATGTCTCTCATGTCCCCATGGAGGTTGGGGACATGGAATCATCTTCAGGACCTCATTATAGATGCAGCTACGAGAAGCTGTGACCTGAAGGTTATCTGTGGCTGTCTTTACCACAACCAGAGAACCTGCTCGTGGTCATAAGTGCTGTTGGTTGCCATCAAGCTGAAGAAGTAGGCCTTTAGGGCTTGGCTGTCTTTGGAGACTCATGAAGCAGTTGACACATGCTGGGTGGCCAGAAGAACTGCTGTGTCTGTGGTTGCAAAAGCTAAAACTTGGACATGGTAGGAATTCAGAGATTTTCAGTTGGCCTCGAGGAAGCTCTGGAAAATCATTATGTGACTCAGAAAGGGGAATGGCGATCATCCCAAGCTGGGCACGGTTTGGGAGGGAACTGCGGTCCCAGAGTGGGGATATGCTGTTGAGTGATGGAGGGAACCCTTGGAAGATTTAACAGTGTGGTCACAATGCCCACCATGTAAAGCGGGGGAAGCCTGAAGGCTTGAGAAAAAGCAATTCCATTACCTTGGCAGAGGTAGTCAGTTGCCTTCTGGGTCCCTCCCCTCTGAGGTTTCCTAGGCACGTCCCACTTGGAGGAGACCCTGTGGACGACCAGAACTCGCTACAGGAACCTTCTGGATGTCCCCCCTGGACCTGTGACCTCCACAACCTAATCTTGTTTGAAATTGAAGACAATGGGAGGAGAATTTTGACCATTTTTGTATTAAATAACAATAATAATAATAATAATAATAACAATAATAATAGTAATTTATTTAACCAAAGTTAGAAATCTGTCACAAGCCATGAAAGACAAAAAGTGAGCTCAGGACAACAGCTTAACATTTTAAAGGATTGGTAACGTTACATTTTATATGCTGAATTCAGGCATCAGTGCTTAATGCAAGATCAGTTCAAGACAAAAATAGTTTGATTCGTTTTTTAGCTCATAAACCAAAGATTTATATGGAACTTTATCCGGTGAGGAGACATTTAGAAGAAACTTAATGTATAATACTCTGCTCGTTCTGTTCATGTGATGATTGGCCTTAGGACCCGACCAGCACTCATACAGACATTGACATTTGTGTTAATGGTGCTTAAAGAAACAGCCGGTGGTCGCTAGTTAGCACCGCAGCTAATATTTTCTTTGTTGTCAACTTGAGCAGCTGGAATTTACATTATCTAGCTTGCCACACGACAGTCGTGTTGTGAGTCTCTGCAAACATCTTTACCAAGACGCAAAAGTCCAGCTCCCTAACCACTAGGCTGCCACTTCCCCTCATTAGATCAAGTATCTACTGGTACCAAGACATAGCAAAATAAACTGCACTTCCTATATTCTGCTTTGCAAGCCGAGCACACAAAAACAGACTGTGAGTGTTCAGAAACGGTCTACACAAATCCTGATGGCCTATTTTAGCTTAAATAAAATCACAACACAGTAGACCAACAACAGGCATTGGGAGTTTAGTCAGTAACTTTTACACCAATCGTTTAAAAATGTGTTGATTGGAATCCCGGATTTCAAGTTTTTGTTTTAAAAAAATTGCGATTAAGCGCAAGTGTGTGCGTACAGTTTCTGTTGCCATTACAGACCTTTTAAATAACCAGGATAAACAAAACACCCCCTTCCTAATGGTTGTCTCCCTCTTAACGGTAAATAGTTTTGTCTGTCTGTGCTGTCTGTAAACACAGTTTTCTTTGAGCCTGCCATCCCTCCTCTGTTTCCTCTCCACTAACCTCCTAACAATGTCTCTGTTCAGCCTCCCCTCCTCCTCCTGCTCCTCTGTCTACAGCCATCCTCATCGCTGACTGTTATCCTCGCTCTTGCGTCATGTTCTGTTCGTGTCTTCCTGTTCTTGACTGTATGTTTCTTTTTTTTCTGCATCTTCTTTTTCCTATGAATTTTATTTTCCTCTTTGACCTATTGCTGTGTCTTTCGAATTTACCTTTTTTTGTGTGCGTAGGCATCGTCTCGTCTCTTACACTGTTGCCCTTTTTATTTGAGTTTCTACCATCTCCTCCCCTTTCTTCTTCTTCCACTGTTTTCTATTTACTTTGTGAAATCTTATTAAATTCTTGCTGAAATACATAATTGTTGCTGTGAGAATATTTATAGAAAGGGATAATCTGTCTGGTTTATATTTAGCTACATGTCCAACCAATACCGCCTCTATAAAGAAATAATTAGTTGAAGGCAGCACGGTGGAAATCTAGATCTTTGAGCTAAACAACAGACAGACATAGAAGGATCACGGATAAACGACCGGGGCATTGTGCCAGAGTTTACTTCATTAACAAGAGTTAATATATTAAACTCGCTTTAGCGTCTTAGGTTAGCCATTAGTACTGTATGACTTAAGCAATAGAAGCCATGTATACATTCTAGAGAATGTTGATCTTTACTGTAGCTCTGAGATTTACAAAAAGCTGCCAGTGTTTCCAAATCCAGCATGTTCGACCAAGGTTGAATGCTCACAAAGATAAAAAAAAGAGCATTTTCATGTAATATGTTACACCTTCCTGTAATATCTTGTAAATCTTGCTCTTTTTTTCTCTATTGCAGCAAGAAGAAAATCTGGTTTATCTTTATATGACTTTTGCTTTCTCTCCTATAATTTCTAAACACATCACCGATAGCGGTGTAACAATACATCAATCAACACTGATATATGGATTCAGCGATTAACAATCCAATTACATTGATACAAAAGGAAAATATTGACCCATATCATAATTTTTAAGATATACCTTTATTTTTTGAAATTCATGCATGACACTATAGTGAACAGGTGATCTATTATTATTATTATTATTATTATTATTATAAAATTAGAAGAATGCTTTTTTTATTTAAATGCCTGACACCTGTAAGAGCTTAGAAATAAAATTATCAAATCATATTATTATTATTTTTTTGTGTGAGTTGATATCAATGTAAATAATGGTGTTAGATGGGCAGATAACATCGCATCATATTGATCGGAAATAATAACAGACTCTGCTATATTGGCCAGTTTCATATCATTATCCAAACAAATCAGTATAACATCTTGTGACAAAGCTGGTGCTTTACACCCCTAATTGGTCATACTAAAACAATGGTGTATGCACTGTTTGGAGAAAGATCAGATTTTTTTGCAGCACATTAAGAGCTAGTGATTTAAAAATGTATATATTAATCCAATAGATGTTCAAATTTTAAATCCTTAAATTTGCCTGTAAACAATGAATCTTTGCACAGGACAGATGACTGAGATCCTTAGCTACAACATGGATGTCAATTCAAATTGTGATTGTAATAGTTTAAAAATGTTTAAGAGCGAGAAAGCACTTTGTTTTCTACTCCTCTTCATTTTCTGTTATGGATTAAATTCACTTCTTTTCAATGTACACTGCTTAAAAAATTAAAGGAACACTTTTTAACCAAAGGATAATAGCAAGTCAGTTAAAACTCTGGTTTACGGATCTGGTCAGTTCAGCAGTAGAGGAGGATGCTAATCCTCCTCTACTGCTACAGCTTTCTGGTGTTGATGAAATTAACAACGGATGCACTAAAGGGTTAACGATGAGATGACCTCCAACAATAGGGATGGTTCTGCAAGTGGTGGCCATATACATTTATTCCCTCCTCTTTTTTTTGGATTGCTTTTTAGTAGTTTTGCATTTGACTAGGGTCAGTGTCACTACTAGTAGCATGAGGCGATACCTGGACCCTACAGAGGTTACAAAGGCAGTCCAACTGCACAAATGGATATCACTGCCAGAAGGTTTGTTCTACCTCCCAGCAGAGTCTCAAGAGCATGGAGGAGATTCCAGGAGACGGGCAATGACTCTGAGAGAGCTGGACAGGACCGCCGGATGTCCTTAATCCATCACCAGGACTGGAATGTGTTCCATTATGCAAGGAAGAACCGAAAAAGTACTGCAAGAGCTCTACAAAGTCACCTGTAAGGGGCCACTGGCATGAATGTTTCTGACCCAACCCTTAGAAACAGATTTCACGAGGAAGGACTGCGGTGAACCTTCTGCTGCCTGCAGCGTTGTTCAGCGTGATCAGTTTGATGGTGGGTCAGTGTTGGTCTGGGGAGGCATATTCATGGAGGGACGCACAGACCTGTCCACGCTCCCCGGACCTAAAGCCAACAGAACCTCTGGGACATCATGATTAAGTCCACCTCACACCACCACATTGCACCTCAGACCGTCCAGGAGCTTCAGTGATGCCCTGGTCAGGCTCTGGGAGGAGACAATCCGTCATCTCGTAAGGAGAGTTTGGAGTTGCTGCGATGACGTAAAGTGTACATGCCTGCCACATCGGATTTCAGTTTCCCTTTCTCTACGACTTCAGATTAAGCCCTCTGTAGGTTGATCATTTTCGTCAAAAGATGCGTTACCCTATTGTTCCTACGCATTAGACTTTACATATCCAGAAATACTTTTTTCAATTGAGATCTGATGTGTTTTCAAAGTGTTCCTTAAATTTTTGTAGAGCAGTGAATTATTTGCTGTTTTTTTTGTCAGTGCTCTTGTAAAATCCTGTTTATCTTACATGTATAATGTACCAGGGGGCTAGTTTTGTTAATTTGATATATTTTCACTTAATCTACATACCCCACTCCTTTCAGTAGACGTACTGCGATAAGAAAGACCTTCGTGAACCTGCAGCGGTGGCAGTTCTTCACTTTCTTTTGTCTCTGACTTTACCTCAAAGACAAAAACACAAAACACACGCTCTTGTCTGTCAGAAGGCAAATGTCCTATCTGATTGGGTAAATTAACATTTATGACAGACTTCATAGCACAGTCAGTCCCGTCTGTATGTCGAGCATGTGTAATCTGCCAGCGGTAACACATGAGTGACAGAAGTGAGAGACAAGTGTTTGCTACAGAGAGAATCCACGTTTCCTCCCCAGGTTTTAGGAAGGTTGTCACACCATTGTTACAGCGGTGACACTCTAATTCTGCTGCTGCACTCCCAGTCACTGGGAGTCTGTTTCATCTGTCTTTTTTCCCTCTCTTTCTCTATTTTTGTTTGTCTCCTGGCTGACTGAGTGAGTGAGTCGTCGGTTGTGTTGTGTCGTCTTTGACAGCAGTCTGGGAGCCAAGCTGTCACTCACGCAGCTCCTTGGTCCCACTGTCTTTCTGAAGTCAGTCTCCATTAATATAATAATGCTGTGTAGTCGGCACCACTGAATATTTTACTGTAATGTTCCGCAGAACATTACCCCCACACTCAACGCCACGCAGAAGAAAGCCGTACTGTCTGACAGAAACTTTTTATTTTGACTGAAAGGTCTTTGTGAGGTCTGTTTCATCTGGAGAAGTTTCTGTGTTTTTTTTGTTGTGCTTCCTCTTTTGAGCTTTAGGAAAAGTGCTAGGCCTCTGTTTGATAAAGTGGCTGAGGGTATTCTTTTTCTTGTCAGGCATCTATTATTGACACTTTCCAGGAATAGGCGTAGGTACTCTGCACACCCATGCGCTTCATTAACCTGCAGCCGTCATCTCAGGGAAGCCGTGTTCGTCAGGGTTGCAGGCTAAACACTTTGTTGCAGCCTCCTCTTTGTGTTTGACTTTGATATTTTCACTGTTGATGAGAAGTTGCCTTGTTTAATTAGAAACAAAAATTACATATACAACCTGGAAAGATAATTTTCTCCTTGGTAAACTCAAAGCAGAACCACTGTCCAGTTGTCTTGTGATTGTTTTACTCGTCCTCAAATGTTCCTAGTGTCTCTCACCTTGCTTTATGTGTCTATTCTCCATGTGTGTGCTTCTCCCTCTACAGGGGAGCAGGGTGCCGTCACCATGTTTCCTCTTTTCCTCCTGGATCACCACATGACGGCCAGAGAGCTCAGCTTCTGGAACGGTGTGGTCGCCATGGGCTTCTCAATCTGTGGGTCATCTCTGGGAGGCCTGCTTCTCGCCCAGTTCAGGTAGTCTTCATCAGCAGGGATAAAGCAAGACTACCACTAGTCATCTGAGGAGACAAAAGCACACTCCAAAATCTTTTTGTCTGTTTTAGTTTTTAACAGCTATATATATATATATATATATATATATATATATATATATATATATATATATATATATATACAGGGCAGTCAAAAGTAGCCGGTCAACGGCGGCAAATCGCCGTCTATAGCAGCTCTTGCCGCTGCCTACATTTCCCCGATTATATAATGGAGCGATATTTGTGCCTTCTGGTTTAGCGCGCAGGAACCAATCCTAGCTCAACTCTGAAAAACTCTTCTCGTGCGACACTCGTGGATTGAGCGCGCGAGAAGAGAAGGAACTGAGCACGCACGAGACCGGTTTTGAGCGCGCATGTTGTCTCACTGCGTGCTCGGAAGTTAGTAAATTGTCATATATTCACCTAATCTGATCTGTTTTTAAATGGTGCTAGTAATTCAAATTCAACAAATTTTATGCAAATTAGTTCAAAACCTTGTTAAAACATGATAACGTGTAAAAATGTTTTAATAATAATAATAAAAAACAAAGGTTGTTTTTGATGAATTGATCATTCACTTTTTTTTGCTTTTTATTCCATTTAAAACATGCACTCTGACTCTATTCTTTAATCACCTGTCTTGAAAGCTCCAAAATACATCAGGGAGACTCTATTTTTCAAAGTTCTCCCCTTCGGGGCTCGGGCACCGGCATAAGTGCACCCTCCTACCTGATAGTGTGTGGCCTGCTACTGTAAAAAAGTTTGACTGCTACTGTATATATATATATATATATATATATATATATATATATATATATATATATATATATTTGAAAAAATCTATAAAATAAAAAAAAATCAGTCCAATAAAATTCAGTATAATCTAACCGTATTGTCAGAATTAGATCAAATTACACACTGGTGATTTAAGACATTTGACCGGCACTATAAATGGCCTTCAGTATCAGTTAAATCGTAGGATTTAGTGATAAAAACAATGAAGTTCAGCCAAACATAAAATCTGACAACAGCAGTAACAAAGCTGAAAATATTCAATATGATTAAAAGTGTATGCTGTGCTCTCATCATATAAGATCTTTTAATCATCTCTATCTTTTTCTACACCTTATTCATCATGCAGATTTCCCTTTTTCATTTTTTCCTACTTTCTTGGCTCGTGTGTGTGTGTGTGTGTCTTTGTACCTCTCTGCCTCTCGCTAGGTGTGTACGGTAATTTAAGTAAACATTGCCTTGTTTGAGAGCTCAGGGACCCCCTGTGTGGCGTGTGGTGTGAGAACAGCATGAACAGCAAAACCTTTACACACTCTCGGATACACACAGAACACGCATAAAAAAAAAAAAATCACGCACACCCCTCAAAGTTTGCAGCGACAATATAGACGTAGCTGAATGTAGCTATCAGATTTCCTGACAAATGCTAAGAGGTTAGACTGTATGTACTATGCTGCAAAGGCTGTGAGAAAGGGAAACCTCTTATTAGGTCTGATAACTATGACAAGCTCAATGTATTAAGGTATTTAAATCAAAGTGGGAATTTATTAATGCTTTCTGTCAAACCAGATTTTGATCAGTTTATGAATTTTGATATATTGGGTTTTCTGTGAAAGCTTTCACATTTAAGTTGCTCATGCAAAATGTTTGTGCTTTATTTCATATGAAAGCATGAATCAACTTAATATTGTGTGGATGCAGTCCAAATTAGTGAGATTTATATTGCCTTTGCTTAGCGTACCTACAATTCCGTTTAACTATAATCTGCCAGAGGAAGTAATCCATCTGAGGGCCGTTTAAAGAGAAAGCAGACACGTTAAATTCACAAGGATTTAGCATTACATTGCATTCAGATACAGCTATGTATCTTTTTGTCCTACTGCTGTTTGGAGCAGAGATTCTAGGTAGCCACAGAAAAAAGAAGACAACAATCCCCCTTAGGGCTGGTTAAAAACCTTGAAACAAATCTTTAACAAAAGGCTGTTGGACCTTTCTTTTTAAATAAAAGTTTGAAGAAACCACAAATAGAGATTAATGCTTTAACACTCTTTCCTGTCCTGCATTGTATCTTCCTTGTATGAAAATGTAGCATATTTTGTGCAACATTAAGTCCTCTCACCTCTTTAAAATATGTGTGGCAAATTAATACGGCCTATTTTGTATTTTATATATTTAATGTAAAAAATGTTAGAATTGGGTCTCACTGCCTGTTTTTTTTTCTTTTTGCTTTTCCTCCTCCCTTCTCCAGGTCATAATAAATGTTTTGTCAATGCACTCACCAAGATAAACTGATCTAGTGTATATACTGAAATGTATAATCACTTCAGTCCAGTAGTATAGATGGATTTCCTCATTTAACACTCAGCTGACCATCTGGGAATTAGTTATTTGACTTATGAGCGACCACCAAGTGGTCAAGTAACTTTTGCTAGAAATAATCTGAAATTAGGTCCTGCTGCTGTGCGTTGGAGCAGCTCCATTCACTCATCATGCCCAGTAGTAGGAATCATGTCATGCCTTTGAAACACAATGGTCTGAGGTAATAATTTCTATACATTGTTGTAATTTTTTCATTTGATGTGAAGATTGTTTGGCTAGTTTAATGTCAAGTTGCATCATGTGATCTGTTGACAGTAAATGTCCTCTGTGCTCCTGGTTAACGTTGACTTGAGGTGTCTTTTTTCTACGTGTCGGTATCTATGTCAGTAACGTATGTGTGTGTGTTATCTTTCCCAGTCCTTTGTTCTCTGCTCTCTCTCGCTGATGTCAGCCTGTTTGGTTCTTTCCCTTCATGAAGGAACACTAATAAACAAAGAGCAAACCTCCAAAGGCCAAAGTTTTCTAAGGGCTAAAGTGCTTTCAAAAGATGTCAATGTGATACTTTGTCTTTTGATCTTCTTGCGCTGTCTCCGTCTCACTTGTACAGGGAATAAACTGTTCACACACACCACTAAAGGCAGAAAACACTTGGAGCTAAGTCATCTTATTGTGTCGTACTTCCAAATATACGAATATATTTTATGGGATTTAGTTTTGAGTCTTTCCCAACTAAGAAGCCATTATAAATTATAAATGATCTCAAACTGATCTAGCAGCCTTTTTTAGTACCCTTACCATTGCGTCTTTTCTGTACGAGATGTGTAACATCAATGTATTCATTTGTTAAAATTGGTGAAATATCAATAGTTCTAATGCTAAATGTTTCATCACGGTTCCCCATGGCTTTATTCAGACAATGCCACAAAAATCTTGATGTGTGGTGATTCTACCTATAGGCTACCGTCTCTAAACATGGCACGTCTAATATCGAATTAATTTCAATTCAGCTTATTTGTTTAGAGCCCATTCACTAAAAACGGCATCTCAATGCACTTCACAGTCGGACAAGTAATTGGCCAAAGAACTGGACTAATTCTTATGTAATGGTCCAGAGTCAAGTTTGGTCCAAATGCAGTTTACAACAACCCATCCTGATACAATCCAATCATAAAGTTGGATTCTGATCCAGTTACATTCTGTCCCCTTTAATCTACATTATAATAATACCTAATATAATATAATCCACTAGAATTCACTTATTCTATATTTTAGAATGAAAACAATTTCTAATAAAATAAGAAATAATACGGTGAAAATCACAAATTGTTTTTAAACGACTTTCTAAACTATTTCAGATACATGAGCCACAACACTTTAAACACTTTGTTTTAAAGAGATTTCTGCAGTTGACGTTCCCGTTCCTTATTTGTCTTTAAAGGTATGTAACCCGGTGGTGTAGCTAATGATCTTTATTAAAACTTGGGGGAATAGTTGAACCCGTCTGGTACCCACAACATATAATACCAGGAAAGTTTTTTTTGTATAAAAAAAAAAGAGCGGTCACTTCACCCTTTTTACTATATATAAAAGCACTTGCAAAGACCAAAATATGTGCTAATGAGTTTTTAAACGGACATATATGCCATTTGGTTTTCTGTAGCAGCCTCTGCCAGATGAACACTTTTCCTTCCTCACCTCTTCTTATCACCCCCCACATTAGCACACAGAGGAGAGGTTGTCCAGCAGGCTGTGTCCCACGTCTAAAAGCTCAGTTGGAACGTTTATCCTCTCCACCATCAGAAACGGCTGAGTGGTCAGTGAGGGACCCTCTTTAGAAGCACTAGCAGCAACCTGAGAACAAACCTATTCTTATCTGGACCGGCCCTGTGTAAGGTGGCAGCCAGGCAGGTTTTCTTTCTCACACACACACACACACACACGTGCGCGTGCGCACACACACACACATACGCACTTGCACACTTTAGCGTCTCTTGAGAAAGCGTCATATGAAAGGCTATCATTGAGAAAGGAGGTAAAGAAGAAGCAAATTGAGGAATGTCTTTAGCATGTGAATGGTGCAGGCTTGGTTTTCCAGTCAGGATGTAGGAAGAGGCTCGGTTGAGTGAGGAGAGAGGGAGGAAAGTGGGAAAAAAGAGCATTTTCACAGAGTTGAACTGTTAAAACAGATTTTTTTTTTTTTTATGAAACTGGGTTTGTTCTCTGTGCAAGATTTGTATTGCGAAAACCTGAAATATGCTTCAGAAGTTGTGATGTACCAATCAAAATCTAGTGCTTGTGTTGTTTTTATTTATTTATTTTTAGCTTTCCTACCATAAGGTGAAATCAAATGTTTGTAGCATATTAGGATCAGGGCAGTGTCACACTGTTCTGTTTTAGAGTAGTCTTTGTAGAATAGGGTTTTACTATTATTAGAAAGCAAAGACGAAATTATTTGGAACTAACATATTCAAATTCTTTAGCATCTTAATATAAAAGCTAGGACAATTAAATTGTTTAGCATTGGTAAAACAGCAGTTTCGGTGGGTATATTCTAGAGAATGTAGATTCTTACCTTAACTCTGAGATTTGAGGGGAGTGTTGGCCTAATGGTTAGAGCAGTGTACGCATGTATTCTGAGAAGGCTGCAAGTGCCCAGTTCGATTCCTGCAGGCTTCCACTCTGGATCCCTGAACTCCTGATTGCTCTCCAGGTGCTGTAAGCTGCCCACGGCTCCCTAAGGGATGTTCTAATGTACAACTGCATTGACAAAGGTTTCTTCTTCGTCAAGATGACAAGACAGAGAAGGGATGCACAAAAGGATAAAAGCCGATTTGCTGCTTTCTGTTTGGCCTTCCTTTATCTGCTTAAAAACTGTTGCTCTCTCTTTCTTGTAGCCCCAATGAACTGCAGGCCTTGTGTCGTACGCTCCATATTCACTGGGAATAGCTAAAATTAAGTCTTCCTATGTCAGTAGTATTTTCAATACCAAAGTGTGGTGTTGTTGGTGTGACTTGGTATCACTTTGCTAAGGTGCGCTCACTGATCAGTGAAATATTTGAGCTCATTGTTTGAAACCGGCTCGTCACTGGTAGGGATGAAACAATTATTGGTTTTAGTGATCGTTGTGGTATAACTTCCCATGGTCAGTACCATTTCTGAAGTGAAATTACCTTCACAACCTTATGTGACAACTGCGATATTAAATGTCCCAGGTTTGAACACAGTCTGTCAGACTTTGAGTAAACAGGGAAATTGTAATTTTGTGTTCATAACTGCACATGAAAGGATTTTGTCAAGAAGTTTGTATCATCATCGGATGCAGAAAAGCTACTTAAAAGCTTGAAGCTTGGTATTTGGAAATATGTACAGAGTATATATGATCTCAAGCTTGAAAACAATATTTTTGAAGCCAATTCAAACGGCGCCTTCGTTGCTCATGAAAACCTACATTCTGAAATTACACCTTTTTGCATGTTTTTAATACATTTGAACAAAATGGTGATAATACTAAATTTCCATATCATTACATGCCTAATCAGGAGTCAGGGGCCTCTCAATCTGAAAATTAGTCATTGCTCATTGGATCTCTATTGAAAGGCTTAAAGTAAAGTGGTAAATTTAGTGTAGACAATGCACTCACCATCTTGAATTAAATAGTCTGCTTTGTGCAACAGACCCTTCTTCCTCGCAATCTTTTTTACACATAAATAATTACATGCAGAAAAACATAAACAAACACACACAGTCCTTTGAGTGGCAGGTATCCTCTGAGTGATTGGCACTGTTAATCCCTGTTGTCACATCAACAGCGTGCGTTCCCATATGTGTGTGTCTGTGTGTTTGTATGTATGTTAACAGTGATTAATTATCTCTCTCATGCTGAGGATCTCCTTAGGTTATTGATTACGTCACGAATCAAACCCACAGGGGGATGATTTCTTTGCACTAACAGGGAATCAATTAGTGTCTGGGGACTTGTTTACTTACGCGCTTGCTGACATGTAAATGTGTGTGTCCATGAGTTTGTGTTAGTGTAATTGTGTGTGATACAATAAGAGACTGGATGTCTCTAAATGTAATGACACCAACCCGGAGGCTTTGCCCATCACATCATATTGCTCACTGATACACTTTTAGCTAAACTGTTTATTTATTTTTTTTCACCCCCACATATTCCTGTAAATTGTGCTTTTTCTGGTTGTTCCTCAGCATTGGGGCTATGATGCGACGGGTGTTTGTGCTGCGAACCGTCAGCATGGTCTTCCAGAGTTCTCTGCTCACTGTGCTGGAACCATCGCCTCTCATGAAAGGTGAGGAACTGGATGTGAATCAAAACCCTGTTATTAAGATGATACTGACAAACAGGACATAGTCGAGTACGTCAGGTCTCTAAGAAGATATGGCTCAACCCGGAGATCCGTGTGACCTAAAACCAGCAGCGAAGTATGACTCTTACCACCACCAAGTCCCTTTGATCCTCTATTTGTATTAAATTAATTCTGCAAGTTAAAGGCAAAAGACAACTTACAGCTCCAGTAGGTTAAAAAAGAAGGATCTTACATTTGTGTTGCAACCTATACATTCAGAAACCCTTTAGTTTTACATAGTTATATTCATTTAGACTGAAAATTAAAATTTATTTGCATTTCATTTAAAAAAAAAAACAGGCAAGAAGAGGCAGGGGATGTTCATTTGATTAGCCCCAATCGTAAACAGGGTAATCAAAATTGCTTTACTGGAAAAGCAAAGATTAGAAATAAAAAATGCAAGATACTAAAACCAAAAGGCATACCAGAAAAAAAAACGAAATCATGTTAAAAGCAAGAAACATTGATAGACAAATTTGAGCAATTAAAAAGCTAAGACATAATCGAAATGATGAAACAACCTTTGGCCCTTATGGTTTGGTTGCATTAGTCAACATTTTCTGCACATCTCAGGTTTTCAGGCTGTTGATTCCAGAGCTCAAGATATCTAAATAAAAACTAAATGCTGTCTCCTCTTGTTTAGTTTCGGTCCTTGGAAAACAGACAGGTTTGAGCCATGTAGACCCCTCGCTGGTGAGCTGAGGGGTCTACATGGTTCATACCTGACCAGCAAATGTAAAATGCGCCTTAGACCCAAGACCATCTTACCTAATACAGATTAGAGCATGTTCCTGTTTTTCCCTTTATTTTTTCTTTGCATTTTGTTTTAAAGATGGGAGTAAGCTGATTTTGTAATATACTTTTTCTTTAGTTGGAAACATTCACATGTGGGTCCATAATGACACATAAGTATTTTGAAGACAATACTTAACTTAAAAAAAAATCCCCAAAAAAACAGTACTTTTAAGAATAGTTTTACTGTACCATGCCTTTTAAAGTAACACCATTCTTACTTGGTACAATTTCTGGCTACTCTACCTACCTCTAGTTACTTCACTGAATGAAAAACAAACATGTTTTAACCAAAAATACACCAGACTCAAACACACACCTACAGAGTTTGTGATTAATGTTTGTACATACGCTTAGTTGTTCTAATGTTATTTTCAATGTATTGAGCTTGGTGTGCTGATTGTAGGTCAAGTATCCAGTACATGTTATATACTGTATATTGTCATTGGAAGTAGTTTGCAATGTTCAAGCATGTATTCATTACCTACCATATTAGTTTCAAAAGCTTTATAATCTTTTGCATTACATAATTCTTTACAAATTAAATCCAATGTTATGATCAAGCAGTGAGTAAAAGTCAAACTGACATACATTTTACTCATACTTATATTTTTTTGGATGACATTATTATTTTATTTTTTTTTTACTTCAGTAAAAATATTTTCAAGCAATGCTACACAAGTAAAATATTTAGCTACTCTACCCACCTATGGTTTTTGGTAAGCTTAAAGGAGCATAGCGCAAGTTTTGCAGATACATATTATTAATTTCTTTCCCATACATGCCCTTAGAATTGTCCAATGTGTTAAATGAGTTATCCTCTCTTTACCACAGTTGCCTCTATAGGCTGGATATTCAGTTTATAAGGAATTGATTCAGGCTGAATCCTCTTAGCGTGCGTGTGGGTGTGACACACAGCGCTCTCTTGGTCACCTGGCTACTTTGAATCTCCGCCGTAATCGATGCATTTCCGAGAGAACAAGGGCTAATATATTCAATATTTATCGCTTCTTTTTTTTTTTTTACCTGAGAAGACCTTATAAACTAAAGACCTGTGCAGTCACAGCAGCAGATGCTTTTCCTGTTTTCCCATGCACGTGCACGACACTGGTGTCATTTCAATTTATCACCAGCGGGGGCAGACGTCTACAAAAAATCTTGGAACTGCCACTATGCACCTTTTAAGGTAATTCTGACCCATCCACCCATGGATATTTTGGACACACTTTTTCAGTAACTTCGATGGACTATGGTCAAGTGGTGACAGCACTTGTGTGTCATGATTGTATTGTAGAAGATATTGTAGTACTCTTTAATCTGAGTTAGTGGGATCATGTAGATATTAAGTAGCCCAAAAATGGAGCCTTGAGGTACCTCACATGTAAGGGTATAGCAAGATCTCGTTGTATTAGATCTCACAATATTGAAACATCACAAAATTTCTCGTTGATGTGACCACTATCTTGCGAGCACTGGCCAGTTGCTGTCAACGTGTTGTAATAGAAGATGGACCAACTACTAATTTGTTTTCGGCAGCATTTTGGGTTCCAATAGAAACAATAAATGGCAACAGAGTGACAGACAAGACACGGACAATATGTAAGCACTGCAAAAAAAAATATCAGCGTACACTGCTGCTAACATTATCGCAATGTGAAAACACATTCAGAACCACCACAGAACTGTGCTTAAGTCAGCAGAGGCTGTGAAAATGATAGTGAAATGAATCCCAACACTCAAAAATGCCTTTGCACCTGATCTTCCACATTTAAAAAAAGAAAAGAAGAAATCACTGATACTAATAGGATAACAATTTTTTTTAATCTTTCAAACTTGCATAGCTGTATTACATGCTGTTAGACCACTGTCTACAAACAGTACAGTTCAAATGATGACCTACCTTTAGTACAAGCTTTTAAGCCACATATTCAGTAGTTTTTTTGAGGATTGTGTGAGGGCACATTATGTTGTGGACACTGACACGGATGGCAAATTTGTTTTCATTGGAATGCCAGTCTACTAGTTCGCAGCATTCGTATCTTCATCATTTATCTTTGCTCAAGATATCAGCTTCCCTATCAAGCCTCTCAAACTGAAAGTCAGGGCCCATCACTCTGCCTCCGCTCCAAAGCCCGACAAAGATTTCTGAAATCTTAAAGGCAAAGGGGGGGAAAAAAGAGAAAGGAAACAGAAAAACATTCAGTTTCAGATTTTCAATATTACATGATAACACTCCGCTTCCCAATCTTCCATTCTGATCAGGCGGCGTATCTGTGTGACACCGGCAGCCTTGCATCGCTGACTGAAGAGTCTTATTCGGCAAAAACTCTGGTGTCTTCAGTGAATAATTCAGTGTTCGTGGGAGCAGATAGGCTCTGTGGTTCCTCTGTGTTTCCCCACTAACGCTGCTCTGCCACTTCCCCTTAGAGGATAACACTACATGTGTTTTGGAGATGTGTGTGTGTGTGTGTGTGTGTGTTTGGGGGGGTATGCTACTCCTCAGCAGCGTACCTTTATTTTTCGCTGCTTTATCTCTTCACTTTGACTTCTACATAGAATAGGTATGAGGTGTAAAGATAAAGAAAACAGAGTAGTACAGCTTTTTCCCTGTCAGGAAAGGATTTCTATTTTATTTTTTGCTTTTTTTGACTTGGATGCACATGTTTTGTGATTGACTATGATCCACTTTGCTCGCATGTGTCTGCCTCTGCAGGAATGGCGGTCCTGAGCATGAGTGTTCAGCACTTCCTGGGTGGTCTCATCACCACACTCACCTTCACTACCATGATGCATTGCACTCAGAGGGCAGAGGAAAGCATTCAGGTAACAAACACTTCACTCACTCTCTGTTTGCCGTCTTGTTGATTTTGTTTCTCGTTTTAATCACCGTTATTCAGCAGTGTAGGGTCATATCCTACGGCTTAAATAATCGGCTTTTTCTCAATCGCTATGTTCTTTTTTTCCTGTCATCTGTTTTTGCTTTATGTGCTATTATGTAATATGAAGTGATTTCTTTTATGGGTTGGCAGAAAAAGACGGGACCACACCTACTGCCGGCATTACCTGTCACTTCTCACCAGCTGTCTCCACCTGTGAAATCTCAACATTAATCCCAAATCCATTTCTGTTTTTTAATGAATGTATTTTTTTCTGTTCGTCTTTTTCTGCCGAGTTTCTGTCTCCAGTTTCCTCGCTACGTTTTGTTCTTCATTATGAACTAAATGCTCTCTTTTTAGACTCCCAACTTTTTCTCTCCTCTCTTGATTTGTTGCTTTCTTTTGTCCCCCCCCCCCCCCCCCCCCCCCCCCCCCTGCCGTAACTGGGCCATCATTGCCTGAAGGTAATGGCTGTTCACGCAGCCGTTCAGACGTCACTCAGTCAGTCTGTGAAGGTGACAAATTATAAGTTATATTATTGTGGCTCCTTGCGTGTGAAACGAGAACAAAAGAAACAGGCTGTAGAACAGGTGTCAGGAGTCTCCTATGAGTTCAGGAGTAAACAATGACAAAAAAATTTTGCTCATAGCTGTAGTTGTTTTGTTTGTGTCTTTTTGCTTTTTAGTGACTGACTGTACGTCTATGTGCAGAAGACAAGGAAGCGTTAGCTTGTCTGCGCTCAATGTGTGCGTAGCATGTGCGTGTTACTGAAAGTAGTGCTATCCAGTAACAGAAAGCTGATAGTGTGAGTGCTTGTTATGGATACCCAGGAGAAAGAAACCAAATCTGTTAAACAAGTTGTTCAGAATAAAGACACTCCACTTAGCTTTGGTCACACAGGCTCTCAGAGACCTTCGACATCGGAGCGCTGCAACAGACTGCCGGTGAAGCGCTCACTTTCTGAAATCACTGTGAGCTCCTCGCCTCAGTTTGGTCAACAAAGTCTGACTCTAACATTTAGAAGCAACAAGATCATTATTTAGTCAGATTTGACTGAAATGCCAACTCATGAAACCCTGAAGTATCTTGTTTCGTCAGACATAAACAAAAAGAACACAATGTACAGTCCTATGAAAACATACATACTCGAACACATGGAGGAGTCATTGATGCATTCTGGGAATACTTTGGTCTGCCCATATCAATGACTTTGATTGAAATTTTCTCCCATCTTTAGATCGGAGCATTATGTGGTGCTTTTTAAGGTTAATTTTAACACATAGTCTGATTCCTAAAGTGGAAATAATCAGATGTAGAATTTAACCAATAAAAGGTGGTTAATCTTAGTTGATTCATCAATAGTGTATAGGCAATTATAATTTTACATCTGTTTAGGTTGTTTGGATAGATTATTCTCCTTTTTAATAAATGAAATCATCATCTTTTAGTATTTGCACCGGTTAGCTTTGTTTTATCTGTTTGGCATGTAGTCAATCAGAAAACGAGTTGAGGGAAACCCCAAGACAAAAAGACCCCCCACCGCACCTCTATGTCATAGTGCAGCAAACAAAGAGCCCCTCAGTTTGCTATGTATCCACTGCTTTAAAGGTGCATAGCCACGTTATAGGACTTTTGTTAAATTTATACGTCAGTAGCTCACTCTGGTTGTATACAAAGTTTTTCTGAAAGATTATAACGTCCTGTTGGAGAATTAGTTAATATTTTGCGGTTTTATGCTTGGTTTTTGCTCAGTTTGTTAGTAAATAAAGCCTTTTGTGTTTATTTTTAATAACAACGGAAGTACGTACTGCCCATGCGCAGCAGGGGATAAAATAAGGACGTGGTTAACGGCTATTAGCATCATCCGGCGAAACAATGCAGAATTGTCCAAGATCCAGTGAAAAAAAACACGAAAAATATATGATTCCAAGGGCGAAAGACTGGAATGTTGCTGGAATACAGCATGAACGTTGGTGTTCACTGAAGCGGCACTAAACCTGCCGATTGCTCAGATGTGACTGCAGAGTTGACTGTCATGAGTAAATGTTCTGATATGAGGCTCTTAAAGTAGCTGTTAGATCGTTTTATTTCATTAACAATTTTTATTTTGTGCAGTTTCGCAAGATTTCCCGTCCGATATCCGAATCTGATTGAAATCTGTCTGTGTGTGGTGTGTTGTGCTTGACGTCTGAGCGGTCGCCACACATTGTACGAACAAGCCTGTTTTATCTATGATTTTTTTTATCATTGCATGTGGTGTCTCTCAAGCCCTGAAAATTGGCCGACTATTTTAAAATCTCGCCTTGTGAACCAGCATCAAGACATAACTCCATTTCTGCTGTGACTTCTGCCAAAAGAATACACTTAGTTGTATTTTTTAAAATCTGAAAAAACCAAACTGAAATAAGCTGCAATGCATAAACAGGGATGATAGGGTAGGTCCGTCATTTTCTGTGGTGTTTACAACTGCAGCCTCTGTCGGAGAACGTTCCTCCTTTATGCTTTGAAGTCCCTAGAAATTATTATTATTATTTTTTTTTATATCAACAGGTCAGACCTCCAAAAAAAGTAGTATCGGCCTGGAAAAGCCTGATCAGTGCAACTCTGATTAAAACAGCACTCAAAATATTCTTTCCAGCCTTCCTGCTGCGAGCAGTCTTTGATTGATTTTATATTGGGGCCAGAGGCAATGTCACACTGCAGGTGTGAGAGCGCAGTCACCGGATAACAGATTTTTATGCCATTTTCAAAGTGAAATTATAGACATTTTAAGCTGGTTTCAGCATCTTTTACATAGAGTTAGCATGGGTACTATTACTGAGTTTAAGTCTCGGAGTGTTTACTAGATAGTGAATGAAGATCTTTACTGCAGAGATTTCCAAAAAATGTATCTCTCTGCTGTAGCAGCCTGAATGTCCAGTCTACACATCTCTATAGAAAATACAGTTTCCTGTAAATAGCTTCTAACATTTCTGCGCTTCCTCTGACTTAAATTTTAAAATTTTTTGCTTATACTGAAATGAGCTTACTTTCTCCACTCTTCTTCCCACAGTAAAAAACTTTTGCACTGAAGAGTTCTTAGCCATGATAAAAAATATCAGTCTGAAATGAATCAATTTGAAATGGTGTATCTCTACTTTTCAAAGTTTTGTACATGTTTTTTTTTTTTTTACATGTAGTGAGTTTGGTATTGGAAGAATTGTGTTCATCAGTTTTAACCTTTAAAGGTGGCTTTGATGAGGAGAGGGTGGAGGCTTGCAGAGATAAGTCATTTGTCCCCATCTTTCTCCCTCTCCATCACTGAAGCCTTAAAGCTGATATTAGATACTCCTGTTCATCTGGTCTCTTTACATTGTCTCCGTCTATGACCTCATGATACACCCACTGGCAAAAAATATCTATCAGGTCTGCTGTCAAAGGATGTTAAAGTCAGCTGTTACAGTTACTTTGTAATAATAACAATACAGTAACACACAAAGATTTAGAAGTTTTTGTAGATCAGGAGATGATTTTCCTGTAAACTGCATTTTTCAAAGAAATACCTGCATGTCTAACCTTTCAAAAGTCTCTGCAGCTAACAGGTCTTCAAGGTCTGCAGCGACATCGAAGCCCAAAAGTATTGATACGACCTGAAAGATTTAGATTTAAAATATTATTTATTCAACTTACTACTTTGCTTCTGGAGAAAATGAGACAAGACTGCAAAGATCAGGAAACAATGGCAAAGAAGTATTAGTTTGGATTAAAAAAAGAAAAATCATGTATATGCTTTTTATTAGTTTATTTAAAAAATAGCATGACAAACTCTCTTTTACAATTTTCAGTAATTGAGGGAAAATCGTTATTTAGATTTCAGCAAATTCAACCCTCTTTATATTTGCTGAGTAGCTTTTTGCATGTTTCCACTCGTATTTTGATGATTGAACTTTGGTGATGAACAAAGTCTTTGAGGTTTGAAGGCCTCTCGGCCTTAGAACAGAGCAAAGAGGACTTTCTTTCTGCAGACCTAATGGCTTTGTGCGGTTTGGACCCATCCTGTTTTGTGGATGGGCCAAACCAGACAGTGATGGACGAACGCAGGACTGAATGAATGACGGCGGTGTAGAAGATGCCCAGCAGCTCCTGTGGAAGGCTGTACTGTATTTGCAGCAAGAAGTACGGTTTCTGCTGAGGACCACCTCAGGTCCTGAAAAAGGTTGGTTTCTAGGAACCAGAAGTGATCCACAGCAGACGCAGTGTTGTTGAGGATGGTGACGGGAGGCAGTGTCGAAAGCATTAAATGTTTTTATTGGAATGTCAAATCAACTCACTAACATGGTCAAAACCACCAGTCAGGATCTCAATTTAAAACTTTATTTTGGAACTTGAAAGAAATGATGGTGCCTTGTTGATAAAACGTGCTAATGAAGAATGTTGCCAAGAAAGCCAGAGTAGGAGCATCATAGCAGTAACTGGGATTCTGTTTTTTTGGTTAATGGTTGTGTATATGATTGTTAATGGTTGTGTATATAGTGAGACATTTCAATGTTCAGCTATTGAATGAAATTACCCCCCCCCCCCCCCCCCAAAGAAATACAACTGTGAATATTCTTCTAAAAGTGGTTATTCTCAGTTTCTGTGCTACATTTTTAGTCAACCTCCTCCTTTTCATTCTTTTTCTGATGATTAAAGACAGGTGCTTTCCTCCCGCCTCTAATTGTTTCCTTTCTTTTTACTGAGAGAAGCACAATCTACTGACTTTAGCTACGTTTCTGTTAAATGTTCTACTCTCTACACGTCTTCCTTCCACTCATCTTTTGCCTTATCCGTTTCACCCCCTACTTTTGCCTTTCTGTAACTCTGCTTGTCATTCATCTTTCAGGCCACCCACTACAGTTTCCTGGCCACTCTGGAGGTTCTGGGGAAGCTGATGTTCAGCGCTTTGGCGGGAGTAGTGGTGGACTGGTTTGGTTTCCAAGTGGCCTTTCTCTTCTTCCTCACCCTGTCTGCTGGAACAGCCCTGCACGTGTGGACGGCTACCTTCACCGGCGCTCTCAGGGAGAATCAGCTCAAAGAACAGCCCAAATGACAGCTGTCTTTAAAGTGGCCATTTTTCACTGGAGTTTGACTATGCTAGAGAATATTAAAGAAAGGAACTTTCTTGAATCTTAAATTAGGATATTAGGTTATTTAATATATCAACAGTCTTAAACAAATATTAGCCATTCTTTAAAGGAAAAAGCTACTTTCCTTTAAGTACTCTGTGACTGAGTGCACTTTTGTTACATCACTTCACAGTTTACATTTCATTTGTTTTGCTTTGAACATGTCTCCAATAGTCTTAAAAAGATTAGTTAGGTGATGAACCTTGCTCACAGAGTATAGATCCTGGTTATGGCTGCATAAAAGAATCAGATTATATATGGAAGTAGTCGAGCTGGTATTTATCTCAACGAAAGATGGTTTGTTGTGTTTGGTAGAGACATATTTGCTGAAAGTTTTGTAGTAGCTAAAATCAAAGGGAAATATAATCAAAGCGTATTCTATCATCTGAGCCAACTTGATTTTGTTAAGTGTCAGCAATAAGAGCTGCAGCCAAAAGCAATAGTGCTACTCGGGTTTTGTTTACTCTGTATAATCTCCTGTGTTTACAGTTGTCAACTCATTAATCTCTGCTACCTCATATCGCCACTGTAAGGTACAATATAGATACACAGAGCACATAGTAACTGCATAAAAGTAGAGTAGACACGTAGACATCCCATAACACGTCGGTAAGATAAAACGGTGATTGTAATTGTCGTCAGAAGGAGAGTAAAAGTGTAGTTTAGCTCCTGAATAAAAGAGCTTTTGTTTCATGTCATAAACCATATATTGCAAAGTTAACCCTTACATTTTGTAATCCTACAAGTGTCTGAATAAAGCTTACACTTGTAGGAAACATCTGCCTTACAGTCTGCATGGTGCCATCTTGTCTTAGTTTTTGACCAGACTCAATAAAAAAGCCAACTTTCAGCAAAAGCGCTTGAATGACCAGACACAATTGGAAATGAAAGTTCCAAATCGCACTGTTTTACTTTTTTTGTTATACTTTTTAAACATGATTAATGCACAGTAATAACGAATAATGGCTCCTCTTGCTATTGTATCACATAGAAGCACTGAATAAGAAATAGAAAAAGGTTTGTCCCAGCAGGCCATGTAAGAATACAGCGATATTCGAGTAGATTTTGCTAAAGGAAACATTTGGCCATTTGCTTTCTCTTACATTGTAAGGAAATGACATGACATACCTAATAATGTAGCCATGCTTTGACTTGTGGAGCTTCAGAGGCAAAGGAGGTCTTTTGTCTCTCAGCTACTGTGTTGCCTGACATTTGCACAAAAATAAAGCTGCTGAGAACATTTTTAAAGTGTTTTTTTTATTTATTTACCCCCTTGTCTTGATTATATCAGATTTGTCTTATGTAGATGCCGTCCCTTTTAAAAATCCAGGTTGGCTTCTAGCAACCAGATTTACAGTACCACACTGGGTCTCTGCAGTGTGGTGGCTGAGGGCTACAGGAGTGATTAGGGCCCGTGTCACAGCATCCGCAACGTAAACAGCTCTAATGACACAACAAATGCTGTAAAGGAGGATTAGGCCGGCTTACACGGCCCGTCAATACACCTCCACTTTACATGTTCCCATCCGGCCTCATTATCTTGGCTTTCCTTTTTTTCCCCCTTATAGTAGGAGTGAGAGGGAGGGTTTGAGGAGAAGCTTTTATTCACTCCCCCCTTTTTTTTTCTGAAAAGAACATTCATCGAGAGCAATGTGCCTGATTGATTAGATTTCTTTTGAAAAGTCGTATAAAAGCATGGACTCTGTTCTCTAATCACTCTGTGGTTCTTTAACGTTTTTAAAGGGCATATATAATATCATTTTCAAAAGTTTTTAATTGTTTCTGGGCTTAGCTCATGACTTACTCATTTCCATGTCTGAAGTAAAGAAGTATGTTTAAAAAAAAAAAAAAGAAAGAAAAATTGTAAGAAAGCAGAGCATGCGGGCAAAAATTGCCAGAGTCACAATACTTGGAGCTGAAGACCAATGTCGAAACACAACGGCCACCCAGAATAAAACCAGTGATAGAAAAGTCTCCAGCTCTAATGTCAGTTCATGAGTCAATTACTTATGTAAAGATCTGTCCCCTGCAGAAGAAGTTCAGCGAAATTCAGGGACGAGCAGTAGATGTAATAGTCCAGCACCCTACCCAGGGTTAAGAATCACTCTGGTGATCTCAGTCTGCTTGGCGTTCACCAGGGTGCCAAATGACCACTTGTGACAAAAACTGTAATTTAAAAAAAAAAATTAAATCAGGTGTGCTATAGCAGCAGTGAACGGAAGCAGCTGAAAGCGTGTCTTTTCTACTCATAATGAGTCAGTTTTACTCATGACTTAATTGCTCTACAGTAATGTGGCTGTAATTTTTTGTATTTCATTTCAGGAAACTATGGTTTTACCACCACGAAACATCAGCTTTACATCCAGTACAACAGGGGGGGAATAGGTGACCGTGCAATGTAACCGATCCCAATCCTTATGTTCTTATTGCCTCATAACTCAAAGTGATCTGATTTTGCTGAGTCTGTCTCGTATGCTGAAGCTATGTGTTGTGGGATAACTGCTACATAACTCGCGAGTCCTACTTTTAAGCCTGTACGGACATTGAAAGGTAGGTAAGTGGTCTGGATCCCACAGGGCTTGATGAGAGTGAGACCTCCTGCTGTGGTTGCCAGATTGGCAGAAGCCCCCCTGTGGAGATGCCGTGTGTCTTGGGGCCAAGCGCCCTGCCACCTCTGAAGTGATTTGGTGTGTGTCTTGTAAGCTTTTGTGTGTATCTGCATGCCTCCATTTGCCTTTCAGTTTGCTGCTGGTACACCTGAATGTCCCCACTGCGGGATGATAAAGCATATTCTATTCTATTTTCCATCGTCATCTTTGTTAAAAAAAATAATGCATGTTGGAAAAGGGGCTCAATTTATGAGGTGTTTAAGCACCAAACAGTTGTTTTGGGTAAAGTGCAAAGAATGAGAAAATCTTGGCAATCACTTTGACACAACGGTGCATATGGTAGCGTGTTTGTGTGTGCACAAATTCCTGAGTTGTAATTACAAGACTCTATAAAGTGAGGATATTCTTTTCCAGGAGCTATTTTGTTTCTTGAACAATCAGGGCGGGCAACGAGTCTGGTCACATCACCAACTTTATACCCGTATTACAGGGGAGGCACGGCAAAAGATAGCCCTGCTTATTCACCCTGTGCCAAGTCTGATCAGCTACTCACAGCATCATTAGAAAACGCCACAAAGACACCAAGACAATGGGAAACACAGAAATAATAAGGCAGATTTTATGAGCATCTGAGAATGGGGAGAGAGTTCATTGAAAGTTACAGTGCATCTCTGGCCTGGTAGAGTTACCTCCAAAGGAAAGAGGAAGGGAGGGAGGCAAGAGAATGCAACATGTTTTAATCTCAGCAAACAAAAGTGTTGTATCGCTTTTTTCCTCCTCTTTTGTGTCCGAGCGCCTCGGGAGAAGAGAGGTGTTGGCTTTTTGCGCTGCTTTTGTCTGGTGGCTGACAGAATGGTCTCCTGGGAAACCTGAGTGGGCAGGTGGTGGAGTGATGAGCGGCATCAGGTATCGTGGTGTTTCCTTCACTGGTGTTTACTTTTTGTTTGTTTGCAGAACGAGAGTCATAGACACCCTTCTCTTTACTGTACTGTGGCCATTTCTTCTTGTTCTTTCCCTCGCTTTGTTCTCCATCCTCGGTTTTTCTGCCAACTTAATTGCACGTTTACATGAAACTTTTACAGGTTTTGTGCAGGTTTTTGATTCTGAGATGCTTCTGGATGATCAAAAATGAAAACAGGCCCCTAAAAAAACATTTACAGGGTTTCTATGGAGTTTAAAGGTCTGGAAAATGTATAATTTGATTTCAGAATTTTCCAGATCTGGAGATCTATGGGAAAAGAAAACAAGAACACAGAAAACAATCTGTATTTTCAAACTTTAATACATATACCGTCTAAATAATGTGTACTTGTTCCTTATTTTCTTTCCTTCTTTCTCCTCCTTTCTTTAAAGCAGCACCATGTACATTTTTACCCAAGTATTACCTTGATTTGGAATTTCTAAAATTATTTTTAGGCCAAAATCCAATACTTGCCATATAATGATGCTCTGTGCAGCCTGCCCTTATCAAAAACTCACCCATGTAGTTTAAGAGTATCGGACCTGTCTGCGAATGGGTCATGTGACCCATCCTAGGTTATGGCCAGACACTTACCTGATGAGACATATTTTTGGTTCTCTGATGTAGGATTTAATCTAGAGGGGTGAATGTGGTCTTGTCTTTACAGGTAACTCCATGACTTCTCAATCTACTGGTCCAAAGTGGTCTGCTATCAGATTCCAAAACACGGAGGGAGACTGTTTAATTTTGTGACAGTGCAATGTGGCCAGTGGCCTTCAGGGGCGCTAAACCAGGACGTTACAGGTCTAGTGCCCCTAGTGGCTATAAGTTACACGGTGCTGCTTTTAGCCTTTCCTTTATGTTTCCCGTCCCTCCTTGTATCTTTTCTTTCTTGTATTTTCTTGTGTTCTTCCTTTATTCCCTCCTTATGTTCTTCCTTTCCTATGTCTTTTCTCTTTTCCTTTCTTCATTGGGTCCTTCCTTTAATTGCTTGTGTTCTACCTTCGTTCTATCGTTATTCCTTCTTCTCTTCTTTTGTCCTGTGTCCTTCCTACCTACCTGTCTACCTACTTGCCTACATAGGGAATAATTCATGTTTATGTGGACACTACATTGATAAAGTAGAAGAGGAGAGAGAAATGAGAAGAAAAAAAAGAAAGGGAGAAAAGGTGAAAGAAAGAGGAGACAGTAGAGAGAGATTGACAAAAACTTCATCAGTCTGCTTCATTACCTGCAAAGAGAGATGTAAAAAGAACAGCACAACCAGTAGAATTACAGATACAATACAGCAACACCTTGATACCATCACTGAAGTATATACAGTGTTAATCAATACAAAATGTATAAAGTGGTAGCTGAAGATAAAAATTGGTGAGTATGTAAGTAGCCGGATCCAAGCACCTGTAGGTGTTTGTGAGCGTGCACTTGTGTGTGTAAAGTTTATCCTTAGGGAAAATGCTCAATAGTGGTTGTGAAGAGCCATAACCCCCCCCGGAGCACCGAGGCAGGCCCCAGGGAACCCCAGGTGCCCAAAGGGACCCCCAAAGTAAAGGTGCCCAAGAGAGGGGCCAACACAGGAAATCGGCAGCCCCCACCAAGGGAAGAGGGGAGACGCCCTCCAGGAAATCGAAACGTATTAGTTTTAAGGGTGTGCACATTGGTGCAAACTGATAATTTAGGCTTGACAGCATTAGTGTATAAAATCCTGAACATCATTAACTTGGATTGTGCCAAATTATCCCGCCTCTTAAAAATATATATAAAAAAAATATATATAAAAAAAATAGAATTTTCAATTAGTCTTCTGGAAAATCCCATGATTTTTCTTCATACAATACATCCAAGGGCAACAAGCAAAACCCCACTGAATAACTTAATATAAGACTATATTGCATGCTCTGCTCTCATTTCATTAATAATACATAGCTAATTTTCATACAGGATTTCTCCTCCCTGCCAACATAATCATTGATGTCTATTTATAGGCACAGGGTTTTAATTGGCATGCATATTCCAATGAGAGACGGAGAGGCGCGTGTTGAAGATGACAGCATAAACATTGTGGGATTTTACGACAAAAAGAGCCGTAGGATGTGAAACACAGTTGTAAAAAAAAAAGTCAATGCAGACACACAGTCACTATAAAAGTTTTGTTTTTATGTCTGGAACTTCAGTTCTGGCTTCAGTATTTGTGCGTCGTTTAAACTGTGGAGTTGCAATATACATATGCTGATAGACTCGTAAAGCTGTAGATAAAGACTTTAATTTTTTTTTCTTTTTTTAGCAGAAGCATAATCCCTCTCTAAACGACAAATTCCAGTCTTTAATTTAAGTACATTTAATCAGTGGAGGGAAATGTGAAGAAATAACTGAATAATTGTTTAAAAAAATCCTCTGTGGCATTTTATTAATCCTGTCGTATCTTTTTTTTTTTTTTTTTTACAATGTATAACTCCCGTTTGTCAAAAGGACAGCACTCGGTCTTCTTTTTCTTGTTTGGAGTTTACAAAGTGATGGACGACTCCACAATCTCTTCGGGCCAGTGGTCCCTAACCGCCGGGCCTTTGGTCTATAGGTACAGGGCTGTGAAGCAATCAATTAATGTCTAGTGATTTTGCGTTTTCGACGAGCAGATGGAGTGAAAGGTTATATTTAGAAAAACCAGGAAGCATCCATGTGCTTCCACAAGTGCTCTTGAGCAGCATTAAGAAACAAAGTGAAAGTGATCAGGAACGATGCATGTGAGTCGACATGCTGGAGGGAGTGTCCTGTTCGGTCCAACATTATGTTTTTGCTGGAGTAACTCACCGGCAATGAACTTTAAAAATGTTTTTATCTCTTGGCATCCTCTTTACTGTGTATGATACTATACATTAATAAAACCTGTCTACTTTTAAGACTAGGCTCAAAACTTTCCCTTGACAAAGCTTATAGTTATAACTATCTCTGTAGTTATGCTGCTAAGGCTGCAGGAGGACATAATGAATACTTTCCCTTACTCTGCTACATTCCCCTACTACTCTCCAGTTTAGCATTTTTTGTTGTTATTTCAGCTTTTAACTGCATGTCTTCTCTCAGTTTTGTGTCCCCGAGAGTTTCTGCCTGTTCAGCTCAACTCCTGCCATCAGGTCTGAACAGTTACAAGTGGACCATTTATTCAGCGATTCAGATCACGCGAGCAGAGCCCTTGGACCCACCAGCCAGAACCCGCGCAACCTCCCAGCTTCTAAAAAGGTTAGTGGCTTTTATTTGGTGCACGTTGCATCACATTAAGTTGGTCTCGGCCACTAACCTTGTTCTCCTCCCTGCTGTGGTTCCTGAGTGCGCTCCAGTCACTTACTGTTCCAGCAACACCAGTTCCTGTTGTCGGCTGAATTATGGGGTTTCCAGCTTCTGAACTGTAACAGTCCTGGAGCAGGGCATTAGCAGGGCGTCTGCTGCGAGCAACCTCATGTTCTCCTTCTAAAGTCGATGCACCTGGCCCCGTATTTCAGTAGTTGAACTTCCCAGACACAGGTGTTGGCTGGGCTTTTGCTGCGACCAACTCTATGTGCTCTCTTTAATCCTATAGACTTGAAATCTAGCTCCGAGGTTCTGTGCTTGGCTGCTTCTCTCTCTTAGATGAAGCCAAAAAATGCTTATTTTGTGCATATACTATCTTAGAACCCTAGTTGGTGGCAAGTGGCTGTTCATGAAGTCTGGTTCTGCTAGAGGCTTCTTGCTGTTAAAGGAGAGTTTTCCTTTCCACTGTCGCCATATGCATGCTCAGTAGGAGGGATTGCTGCAAAGTCAACAACACAAAAGCAAGCAACTGTCTTATATGGCTACCTGCCATAGTGAATGGTTCATGCCAATGACTCGACGCAATCTGCTGGGTTTCATTGGGTAGAAAACCTTTCTTAACCAAGTTGAGTGATCAACTGATCATGATTACTTTGTTTGATAACTAGGATATATTGGGATGTATTTTCTTGGCATTGAATGTTTGTAATTTGTTGTGGTTTTTTTTTTTGCTGTTTATCGGCACTATAAAGATGAACTGAACTGAAACGTTGTGTTAAATTTGTGTATTTTGGAGAGAATGTTTGAGTTTTTTTTATTCTGTATATGTGTGTAGTGCTTGATGTTTGAGAATGCCAGGGTGCTAATTGGCTACATCATCTATTCTATAAAAACACACTTTGTTGTATTCATAAAACAGTGACTGACAGAAACGAAACCTATAGATGCACAAAAGCATGAAATAAACATAAAATTAGGGATGCTAGCAGCCCCCACATGATTAAATGTGTTCAATTTAAAATTAGGATCAATCAAAATGTGTAGTGTGAGATTAGGCTACTGCAATAAAGATAAATGTGTGTTATCAAGGACTAGCCTCTATAGACTCACTTCAATATTATGTATGTTAGTAAGTGAGGTTTATTGTGTGCTGTACAGAAAACCAATAAAATAACTATTAAAATGAAGTGCCAATACAAAAAGATTAAATAACTGAGAATAAAGTGTACAATGAAAATAAATATTTGGCGATAAGCATCGACAGAGTCAACTAAACATAGCTGTAGAGATAGACTGTTCCATATCCTTGGTGCCACAAACTGAAAGGCTCGGTCTCCTATTGGTCTTTAGTCTGGTGTGTGGAAGAACTAAATGAGTCTGAGATTCTGAACAAAGACAATGACCATCCATTTTTGTCAGAGCGTAAGGTAATTTTGGGCCTGACTATCTCCTGTTGATGAAGTTTGGACAAGGAGCAGCAGCTTCATAAAAGCTTGCATCAGAAATTTAATTTAAAGGGAATCTTTTAAAATTGAATGAAAAAATAAGGCAAGGCTAAACTATCATGGAGATGTCTGCTGACTTGACAGCTGTCCAGAAGACAACCATTGACACCTTGCACAAGGAGGACAAGACACAAAAGGTCATTGCTAAAGAGGCTGGCTGTTCACGGAGCTCTGTGTCCAAGCACATTAATAGAGAAGCGAAGGAAAGGAAAAGATGTGGTAGAAAAAAGTGTACAAGCAATAGGGATGACCGCACCCTGGAGAGGATTGTGAAACAAAACCCAGTCAGAGATTCACAAAGAGTGGACTGCCCCTGGAGTCAGTGCTTCAAGAACCACCACGTACAGATGTATGCAAAACATGGTTTCAGCTGTCGCATTCCTTGTGCCAAGCCACTCTTGAACAAGAGACAGCGTCAGAAGGGTCACGTCTGGGCTAAAGACAAAAAAACGACTGGACTGCTGCAGAGTGGTCCAAAGTTGTTCTCTGATGAAAGTAAATTTTGCATTTCCTTTGGAAATCAAGGTCCTAGAGTCTGGAGGAAGAGAGGAGAGGCACAGAATCCACGTTGCCTGAGGTTCAGTGGAAAGTTTCCACAGTCAGTGATGGTTTGGGGTGCCATGTCATCTGCTGGTGTTGGTCCACTGTCTTTTCTGAGGTCCAAGCTCAACACAGCCGTCTACCAGGAAGTTTGAGAGCACTTCAAGCTCCCTGCTGCTGACCAGCTTTATGGAGATGCAGATTTCATTTTCCAGCAGGATTTGGCACCTTCACACAGCGCCAAAGCTACCGGTACCAGGTTTAAGGACCAGCAAACTTGCCTGACCTTAATCCCATAGAAACTCTATGAGGTATTGTGAAGAGGAAGATGTGATTGGCCAGATCTAACAATGCAGAAGAGCTGAAGGCCACTATCAGAGCAACCTGGGCTCTCAGAACACCTGAGTAGAGCCACAGACTGATCGAGTCCATGCCACGCCGCATTGCTGCAGTAATCCAAGGAAAGGGAGCCCCAACTAAGTATTGAGTGCTGTTCATACTTATACTTTTCATGTTCATACTTTTCAGGTGGTCAACATTTCTGGAAATCATTTTTCCAGTAATATTAAAATTTTCTGAAATACTGAATTTAGGATTTTCATTAGTTAAACTAATGACCTAAAAACTTAAATAAATGAATATTATATATAAGTTTCCCTTTTTTAATGGAATTACTAAAAAATTAACTTTTTCCATGATATTATAATTATAAGACCAATATCTGGACTACAAAAGTAACAGACATTTTGTAACACTGATATTAATTTTATTTTTGCAAGTCACCATTTTGGAAGAGTGTTTTGACCATTACGCTTCACAGCACATGTCAACACTAACTTCCAAAAATAACATCTGGCAAACTATATACACCACAGATCTTAAATGAAAATTAAAAATAGCAGCAAATCATTGTAAAACCGTTTGGAAGTGGAAATATAAGGCATTGCTCACACATGTAAGGATGCAGAATTGTTTTAGGATTGTTGTTATTCTAAGAAGGTAAGACATAAGATGATGATTTTATTGTCTTGTACAATTTCCCAGCTGTTACGGGGGGGGGGGGGGGGGGGGGTGTACAAAAAGATGAAGCAACGTCATCCTTTTCACAGATAGGTAAATGTACATATAAAATATTTTAAACTGTGCATGTGAACTTCCTATGAGCAACAATTTGTTGATGAAAATGCAAAAACTAGAGTAAAACAGCATTAAAACAGAATTTTGTTGCTGATGTTAAGTTTCCAATGAGCCGATTTTTAGAGGGCAGCATCCTAACCTTTTTAGAAAACCGATCAGCAATTCTCCATCTTTCTCATTTCTCTAAAACGGTTAATCGGTTGGCGCTGAAGCCACTTTAATTGAATTATTTTGCTCCCTGTTCTCTGACTCTGAGATGACTGAGATGAAAGGCTGACCAGTCAAACTTCACCTAACACCTGATCCCACTGCTCAAAGCACATCTATCTAGTCTGACTTTAGCTTTATGGAAATTTGCTCTAAAGTGATAACTCATCCTAACCACATGTGTGGCCTTTTGAAGTTACACTGGAGCTGCTCTGTTGTAAAACAGGCTCTGCTGTTTATTCATCCAGTGATGGGCTGGGATGTGACAAGCTGCCACCTCATATGGTGTCGAGCCTGACTCACACAGCTCTGGTCTCCCTCTGTCTACAGGCTGGGACCCCTTCAGCTGAGCCCTGTGGCATTCCCCATTCCCTGTCCCTCGGTCTCAGCTCCAACACACACACACACAGGCCTCATTTGGACCATTAGGGCCAAGACAAGAGAAGCCCCGTTCTCCTTCACCCACCCAGATTCCTCTTTTTCTTTTTCTGTGATCCATTTTCTCATGTCTCTCTGTCTGATGTACCTTGAAAAAATATTCTCACCCACTGATCCTTTTTCTATTTGCCCAGGCTGCAACCACAATCTTCAGTGCAATTTATTTGGATTTTATGTGATAGATAAAAAAAGTGTATAAATCGCCTACAAAAAAATACTACGTGTGGAAAAGAAGAAACACTGCAGATCAACCTGAAAACGTACTCCCTACAATAAAACATGGTGGTGGAGGCAGCACCAAGTTGTGGGGATTCTTTTCTGCGGCAGGCACAGCAAAGCTGGTCTGAGCTGATAGAAACACAGTGGAGCTAAATACAGGGGAAACTTGCAAGAAAAACATTTAAAGGCTGCAAAAGACTTTAGACTGGGAAGGACGTCCACCTTCGCGCTAAGTCCACCTACGGAGAAATCGCATAGATCCAAGCATATTGATTTGTCTGAATGACCAAGTGAATTTCCAGATCTAAATCCAGATGAGAATCTGTGGCAAGATTTAAGAAATTTACACAGAAAGTCTCCATCAAAGCTGACTGAGCTTATTATTTTTGCTAAGTATTTTGCTAAGAAAATTAGTCTCTTGATGTGGAAAGCTAATAGTTACGTTCCCAAAAAGACTTTGAGCTATAATTGCAAGGGAATGTGGTCCTAAAAAGTATTGATTCAGGGGCACAAATGCGTCACACAATGTTCTGATTTTCATTTGGAAAGAAATATTTTAAAAGCTTTTATCATTACATCAGTACTTTTGCAAGTCCCTGGTTCTATCTATAAAAGATGGCTAGAGGTGTTTGAGGAAATGGTATTGTTGGCAGACTAGATTGGATCACATTCCAGGCCTTTATTATGTTCGGTATTTCTCAGAATTGCTCTTGTACAAAGTTTGGCATGAAACAAACTTCCTTAGGGCAGTCACCATGCTCAGATTTCACATATTCCCATATCAGAACATTTGTAGGCTCAGGTTATGTTCGTGAACTAAAGGGAAATAGCAAACTTTTCGCCCTGCTATCATCTGCACAAGTTTGTTAAAGGGACAGTGTGTAACTAATTTGGCTTTTAATCAGCAAAAATCAAATATTACTTTTATAAATATATATTCTGGCAAAGTCTAATAACCTCGCATCAAAAATGAAAGCATTCTCATAACTTAGAATTTGTAGTTCATGAATACAAAAATGATGATGCACCCACTGGGAGGCGCCACGTTGCATCGCTATTTCTGATTTCAGAAGCCGAAAGGGGCCAAACTTGTCAACCTGTCTGTCTTCTATATGAAGATGCGCTGTCAGAGGAGGACTAGAAACAAGGAAAGACGATCGTAGATCATTCTATTTGCCGTTTTTGTGTTGAAATGGAGGAATATTGATACATAGGTTGCAGGCTTTCTGCTGGACAGGTAAGTTAATTCAATATAGGAGTGAAGTTTATTTTGGATTTATGTTGGAAACGGGGCAGTGTAGAGCAGCAACTACTCTGTCCTCTCAGGACAGACGGCTCATTTGCTCATGTCTTTCTCCTTGACTATGTGTGTAGGCGGCGGGATATCAGCCGGCCCATTCACTGTCTGTAGTGCAACAGCAGAAGCGGGTCTCTTTACTGGTGTTTATGGTCGCTTATATTAGAGCCCAAATAAGAGACTACAGGTTGAGAAACCACGTCTCACCAAAAACAAACGCGTCTCACGGAATTTACAAGCAGTTTTAGAAAAAAAACAAGCGGGCTTGGCAGCAGTGCCATAGAACATTTCCCACGATAACTGTAACTATTAGCTAGCAGTAGCTTGGTACCAAATACACGGAGGACATGTTTACATTGTCACATTTATGACACTTCAAGGCTTCTATAGAAGTTATTACATACTTAACAGTGAGGTTGTTTGTAATTCATTTAGTGCACCACTACCTGGTGCGCCAGTGTGAAAATCTTACACATTGGGGCTTTAAATTGCACTGCAACGAACACACAGCCTATTGGTTCACATAGGGGGGGGGGGGGGGGGGGGGGGGGGGGGGGGGGGGTGAGACAAACTTTGCACCGCTGACCGGCGGAGCGGAGCGGGGGGAGACAAACTTTGCACCGCTGACCGGCGGAGCGGAGCGGCGCGCATATCGAGTTAGTTTTATTTTTTTTATCATTATTTTTTTGGAATGTCGGTGAGGCGGTAGCGTGAGGGAAACCCTACAATGTTACTTACAATCGCATCAGCAGAAACGCGAGGTCCGCGTCAGCCTTGCAGCCTTCTATGTTCACCCGTGTACGACTCCTCTCTCTGTCCAGAGCCCTTTTCCTCTTTCTTGCCTGCTCCAACATGGGCTTTCGCTGTTTTCTCGCTGGTTCCGCCATGATAACTGCACAAATATCGCCACTGCGCTACCAAGGAGCAGACCTTTCACTGCGGGCGTGTAGCAGTTCTCGCCGTAAAGCAAGACCGACTCTTGTGATGCACACGAGACTACTGAGCCTGTGGATGCGGGCCGAGGGCTCCTGCAATGGGGTACCGCGCGCGAGCTATTTTTAGAAACACAATGTCACGATGACGTCACATCATGTGGTACGCAGTGGGGCAAACTCCGGAAAGCCGCCGTTGTTTCGCTGTAAGAGACGTGCGTTAGCCTAGGTTTTACTCGGTAAACGACTGCTTTTTCCAAATCTAAGACCATGGTTTTTAAACATTGTTGCTATGGAACGTGCAACAGCGACTCGAGTTACGCTGATCGACCGCATATGAAGGATGTTTTCTTCAAGACTGCCAAGGAGAAATGTGTACGCTTGGTACACCGGGGCGGTCGGCCTACACAACAGTTCAACCCGGAAAAAGTTACCAAATTCACGTACATTTGTAGCAAGCATTTTGTCGGAGGAAAGGGCACAACCGAAGAACATCCTGACCCAATTCCAGCGACATCAAGTCAAGGTAAGAGTATTTTGGTGGCCGACATGTTAATAAAGTAGCGCCTGCTACCATGATAGCATATAGGCTATCATGGTAGCAGGCGCTAACATGATAGCCTGCTACCAGGCTTACTCAAAAACATTTCAAATGAGACAAACATTAAACATATACCCATTCCTGGACGGTGATTGCAAACAACAACAAAAAAAAAAAAAACGGCCGACGCTGCCATGATCGCCGCGCAGGAAAAAAAAAACAAAGCTTACCGTTCATCAACTCGGCCAGTTTTCCAGTCTTTTTAAGCCCTCGAACCTCAAGCCATCGTTTGAGCTGAAGGTTGGTGTGTTCTTCGACAGTGCGACCAGTAATCCGTGCGCCTGGGACATCGTCTTGGGAAAGTTTAACGGCTGTAAAGTCGGTCATATCTGTTATCCGTGCGTTCTCTCCTGTATGCGTTCTCTCCTGTATGCCCTACCTAAGCGGCAAAAGGGGCGTTGCTCTTGAGACGGTGACGTCACGTGCGCGGTACCGCATTGCAAGTGCGGTATTTCCCCCACAGACCACCAGGGCGGCCGAGAAAACCTTAGTTCAACCTGAAATGACTCATTTAATCATCCAAAACGGTATGGAACATATCAATTAACTGAAAAATGTTGCATAGTATGCCTTTAAATATAGTGTGAATTTATTTGATTTGAACTGAAGTGGAGAAAAAACATGAAGGGATTAGGAAAGCAGGAGAAAGGGAGGGATGCTGACAAGACCAAAGGACAGAAGGGGAGGTGCAGGACTATTACACTGTGGCTACACGCTCTTTCAGGAGGACTGATGCTGCAAGTAAATGACTCAATGCAATCCGCTGGGTTTCCTTAGATAGAAAACCTTTAACCAATCTGTATGATTCAATTAAACTGACTGTAAAGCGTCCTTAGAGGACATCTGTTGTAAAATTGGTGCTTTATAAATAAACTGATCTGATTCTATTTGATTTGATCTTCAGGGATTCATCCTGAACCCGAATGTATGATTAGGGGACACTTCATCCCAAACATGCAACAAACATATATAATACCTCATATGAAGTGAAGGATTCACAGGAGCTTCAAGCCATACATGTAGATATTTGTGAATTCACACTCACTGCTGAGCTGCCATGCCCAATCCTAAAACCTTTTTTTAGGCGTAGTTTTAAATAACAAATTTAAATCTGTGCTGCCTTTTTGAATGTTTCCATTTGGAATTTAGTGCAAAACAGTACTCCACAGTCTCCCACCACCACCACCACTTAAATCCTTTGCTAACATCATTCTTTACATCCCATTTTCTTGTTGCTTCACGGGAAAGCTAATCTTGTACAACCATTTATGTAAGTGCTGATATGCTGTGTGCCACACAAAGGAAAAACATACAAACCCCCCCCCCCCTTCTCCAAGTACCTTGAAAGCAACACCAGCGGTGCATCCCTGCAGTCTTTAAGGGAAAAAAGGCTTACAGTGACACGCTGCTGAGAAAAGCCAACTCATTCCCACCAGCATTTGTTGTGCACTGCTTAATCTAATTCAACAGCTAAAACCTCTGTGACAGCGGCTTCTTGCTTCAAGCACCAAATTATGGATCTTACAGGGAAAATAAAGATGAGAAGAGGAATGAGTGGAGAGCGGGCGCTGACAGGGAGTGCAGTTCATCTTGATCAGATGAGATGGAGGGGGTTTAGAGAGAAAGAGAGGCATGGATACAGCAGAGCACGATGGGGGTTGTATCTGGTGGGACCATCAGAGAGACGGCAGAGGGACTGATGTAGACAGCTGGACGTGGACTTTTTAATCTGTTTAAATAGGATCTGCCCAGTGCAGGCTTTTTGTCCAAACAGCAGGCCCAACACTGGGGTGGTGACAGCCAGATGACATCCATGTATGGGAAAGGGTAGCAGTGACAGACAGAGGCAGACAGAGATGTCTCACCAATATATACATTTTGTTCTGAAAAAGAAAAGGCAAACATAAAACTGGGTTGCATTTCACCATTTAATTTTATCAGGAAAAAAAAACCTACGAAGAAAACAAAAACAAAGATAAATTGGGACGAGAAAACACTTGTGAACGTGTTCTGTCTTACTGACATTTTGCACATTTAGTGCCAGTCAGAGTTTGAACATTTGTATCATGGGTATTTATGCCATATTATTTTGAGGCTTTAATGATGCTACATTTTTCAAAAGTGGTTAAATGATCCTCAGCATGCTGTAGTTCCAACCTTTTGTAGGCATCAGCTAAGTCCCGGCATAATTCTGCCTGGACAATTCAATTCAATTTGATTATATTTTATTTTTATAGTACCGATTCACAAGACATGTCATCTCAGGGCTCTTTACAAAGTCAAATTCAATCAAACCAGACAGATTGGTCAAAAATTTTCCTATCTAAGGAAACCCAGCAGATTGCATCAAGTCTTGACAAGCAGCATTCACTCCTGAAAGAGCGTAGAGCAACAGCGGACAGTCTCCTGCAATGCGGCGTGCATTGGCTTTGCAGCAATCCCTCATACTGAACATGCATGAAGCAACAGTGGAGAGGAAAACTCCCCTTTAACAGGAAGGAAAAACCTCCAGCAGAACCAGGCTCAGTGTGAACGGTCATCTAGCTCGACTGACTGGGGGTTTGAGAAGACCGAGCAGAGTCATAAAGCACAGAAGCACACACTGATCCAGGAATACTTTTTATCTTAGGGAGGGTAGTGGCAGATGATCTGCCTCTCTGGATGGTGTCACAGCTAAACAGAACGCCAGACCAAATGTACCTACTATGAAGAGAAAAGGAGAGTGTAAAATTAAAAGTTGAAATAACAACAAACAATGCAAAATTAGAGAACAGTAGGAGAACTCAGCAGAGTGAGATAAATATATATTTTTTTTAGGTTTCCAGCAGCCTAAGCCTATAGCACCATAACTAAAAAGATAGCTCGGGTTAACCCCAACTATTCTAACTATGAGCTTTGTCAAAAAGGAAAGTTTTAAGACTAGTCTTAAAAGTAGACAGGGTGTCTGCCTCACAGACTAAAACGGAGAGTTGGTTCCACAGGAGAGGAGCCTCTTAGCTAAAGGATCTGCCTCCCATTTAGAGACTTTTAGAGACTCCTTCAGAGACTCCTTCACCCTGGGTGGGTGAAGGAGTCTCCAAACCAATTTTTTTTCATTCTAGTTGAGTTTGATCATCTTTGGCCAGAATTATGTCAGAAATGAATTGAAGGCAGAAAAGCCCCTAACCTGCTAATAAAATTTTTATCAAATATTAGTTAAAATGTATGCATATCTTTGAGTCTGTAATAACATTATTGAACTAGTTTGGGTTGAAGATAACCTGCATTAAATGAAACCTTTTACACCACATTCTTGGTTTTAAAACTCATCAAGTTGTTTATTGTAAGCTGGAGAAAGAGTATTTTAAGAGGCATCATTAAAAACTCAAAATTAATGATATTTGTAGTAATAAATGCATGTAAGCCTTGGTCTGAAACTAGAAGTAGTTAGATTCTCTAGACAAGATTTTGGAAAAAAACAGTCGGCTCCTATTAAAACGTGAAAGACGAAGTGGAAGTGAGACGTCCTATTAAGCTACTTTCTTTCACAAACACCTTGTGTCTCTCTACAAAGGCAGAGCAGCACCAAATCTGTTTGGACCTGATTGTTTGTCGTGATTTGCCAGATCAAGTGAGTAACATTGGTGGTGTTAAGCTAGAAAGAAAAATAAACAGTGTTGATCTCTGAGTGGGATATTTTTGATGTCTATAATGGTCAGTACTCAGTGATCACATTGGAGTTTGTAAAGTATAGAAAGTAATCCTCCAGTGAACATTGCGGTTATGTGCGTTTGCGCTCCACAGATGACTGGCCCTGTCACCCTGCTCTTCTGTAAACTCTTTTAGACAGCCTGGACGGCTCTCGGGGCCCGGGGACCCACAGACTATGATGGGAACACCGTTTAATTGGGGTAATCGGCGTGCTTTTAGGGACCTGCTTATTAGGAGAATCCCCCTCACACAAACGCGCGGCTTCACCAAAGATGGACAGACAAGCAAAGTGACAGCTATGTTTCACATCCTCAGCCTTCACCCACATTCCTGCATTACAGACCCCGAGTCAGTAGGGGGATGCACGTCGTGGGTGTGTGAGCACCATGACATCTCTGTAACACTAATGATGTTTAACAATATTTAAACGTGCCAATGATACAGAGACCCCGCCTGAGGGTGTAAGGGCGAAAAAGGTGTAGTGGCTATTGGAAATAGTTTTCCCTTTTTGCAAAGCTGAACTTCATTTCATAATGTTCTTAATAACTTTTTTATTTTATTTTATCCCGGATCCATAAGTTGAAGTTGGCTGTTTGTTTTGATATCATCAATAAGCTTGTCTCTGTGGATTGTAGTATATTTACAGAGCATGCTCTGTATCATCACTGTTTACTTCACTGTGTGAAGAACCAGTGACTGAGATTTGCTGTTCTTTTTGTGCAATAATGTTAAAAAAGGAAAAGTGTGTCTGTCTGAATAAGGCACTTTCCAAATCTGTGTTGGACCCACACACACACACACACACTGATGTAACACAAAACTCTTTGAAAACTCATTTTGAATTTTAGACTTTTAATTTATTAGATTTTCAATTATTGGGGCCAAGGCCGACTCTAACTGTTGGTGATCTTAGCGAGATCATGGTCTGGCGTCCTTCCTTCGCCTCAGCCCAAAATGTCGGTGTTGCAACACACTTGTGTAATTGTGCAACAGCTATAGTATCTACTGTAGCATAATTAGGCAACTGATTATTTAACCTGTCAATAATTTTCTGAAGAATGTACAAATGGGGGCAAGAAAAATGCTCTTTCATTCGAAGTTTTGTGGTGCTGTTCTGTTAACACTAATGTGACTGTCTGATTATTTTGCCATTCAGCTGGTAAACGAATGATATAAGTCCTAAAATTAGCTCACAGCTTTTTCTAACAGCTGCAGAACAGACGATAAACTATTGAATGGGATTTTACTTACAATACTCTCAAGGCTGCAGCAATACTTGTTGCCCGTGCCCCTTTTTTTAGCAAAGGTTTTATCTTCAATTTAATATTCAGCTGTAGCTGTGCACAACTACAACTCTTTGCTCCCTATTTAGGGTCTCAGTGAGTGTTTGCTGGACAACTGTCAAGTCAGCAGTCTTCCCTATATAGTGGGGCCAAAATAGTTCAGATTTAAAATTGTGTCTTATTAGGTTTTTGGTCTTATGTAATATTGTTATTTTCAAAGCAACTGAATTTAGTTTAGCCACGTGTGATGAGTATGTGTAATGAATGTGTTTCACTGAATGAGTTACTGAATGTAATTAACATGTTGATAAGTTCTGAGTTATTGAGATGCAGCAGTATTATTTTAAAACAAAAAACTCTTCAGTGTCTCCATTAACATTTAAGTCATTCCTTCCCACATGCTCCCCTTTCTCCTCACATTATCCATGCATCCTTAAATTCCTGAAACTCCACATTAAGCCTTTTTTTTCAAAGGCGAGTTGGGATTTCAGTTTTGTGATTCCTGCTTCCTGTCCTCTCACACTCATCCTAAAACAAAAGGTCCATTATCCAGCACCAAGTTTTCTGCGGGTCTTACATGTAGAGATGTCGCACCGCCCGACTCAGGGTCAACACATATTGTTTATGAAAAACAAAAGGATGATGACGTGATGCCATGTCTAGACTCCATGCAAATGACCAAGGTTCATAAAAACTCTCGTAAGCTTGCATACAGTATTTTCAGACCCATGTGACGACACAAAAACACATCTTATAAAGAACACGCGATCAAACACATACACACACACACAGGGGCCGACAAAGTGGAAATGATTATGGTAATGATAATAATCGTGGCTGTCATCACTGTCTCCTCCACCATGTTAAAAATTAATCTGAGTTAACGGTAATCCACGTCTCCTCATTAGATTACTGGTGTGGGGAGGGGAGAATCCCAGGCCATCTGTACATCATTAACAGAGTCTCAGTGACAGCTCTCTCTCTTCTACCCTCAACTTCCTCCAGCCGTCCATGCCCTCCAACATCTCATCGGACGCCCTGGTCTTTGTCTGTACCCTGCATGTCTACTCAATCCTGTACAACTATTGCTTGGTCTCTGTTCACTCCCTAAAAATGCAATCGCAGTTCAAATCTCATCCGGAGGTGTGACACTACTTTCCTGTCTCGTTGTTTCCATTGGACCTGGAAGTATCAGTCTGGCATTAACGTTCATCAGCATTCACGTTATGTCATCTTCTGCAGCTCCTCCTGTTCCCCATCTTGCTACCCTTGCCTCCGTTGAAAGAAATAAACAAGTCCTGCTAGTGCAATAGTTTTTTGTCTGCAGCAGCGTTGTTCTTATCAATGGCTGCACTGTTACTTTTATGGCAGCTATGACTTTATTGCAACCAAAGGTGATATTTATTTTGCACTTTATTACAAAAATATTTCAAATATTATTAATCAGAAAACATAAAAAATAATAAAGGATGCTTGGAGAAAACAGAACTTGAGTTAATCTGACATTTACTCACTCATTTATTTTTTAACCTGTATTTTTTTTACGAAGCTAGTCATATTAGATTTTTTTGTAGGGCTGGGCAAGTTAACGCGTTAATTCATTAGACTATTAACGGCGATATTTATTTTATCGCGCATTAACACATTTTGCTCACATGCTTTCAGTCAGTGACAGTCAGCACGCGCGCTGACTGCAGCGCGCTGTGTCACAGCAGCACTCTGCTGCTCCCCCTCCCCTCTCGTACATGGCTCAGCGGCGCCAGCCAATCAGCACGCAGGCTCAGCCTGGCCCGCCCACTCAGCTCTCACACAAACTCAACACACAAACAGCTGAGAGAGACCGCAGCAGCGGAAAAACATGAACAGGGGAAGTAGGACCGTTTGGCTTTGTTTTAATACCGTAAATGAAATCAAGCTGTATGTTTTGTAAAAAGCCGGTTCATTTCAGTGGAAACACAACAAATTTATCTAAGCACGTGAAAAAAACATGAAAACGTCGAGCCACAGAAACGGAGAGAGGAGACGAAACTTCTGTCATTGCCCCGACAGACCCACAGACGTCTCTGACTGAGGCGTTTCAGTCCTCCATGGAACATCCAGGTAGATCAGTGGTCATCTTCAGCAGCAGTTCATGTTAACTTTCAAAGTAGATATTATCTATTATATGTTACTGGAGCCCACACAGAAAATGTAATTAAGACCTTGAAAGAACCGAGTACATATGTTAAAAAGTGTCATTTAAGATAAGATAACATTAGCTAATCCTTTTTTTATCCGACGACGGGGAAATTTATAGGATTAAAGCAACAGGCAGGTGCACACAACACAGACAAAATTACATAAAGATTGAAATATATAAGAGGTGGTTTAGCGAAAAAACACTGAACATAACATTATTATTATTATTATTATTATTATTATTATTATTATTATTATTTAATTGTAATAATAAAATAAAAACCACAAAACCCAAAAGGTCAACAGTTTCATGATACATCAAGCTTAGGGACTGGCTAATATACAGCAGGTCAAAAAAGGCCATATTTTGGCTGCAGTGCTTGCTGTTCTCTTATGAAGAAAAGATCAACTAGTGCACTAAATTCAATAGATGGGTTGAAAATATCCAGTATAAAATAAGTGCTACAAATGTTACAACACTTTTGTTCATATGGCTGCAGAACATTAAAATAAAAGTGCTCTTTACACTACTTTTGAATTCATTCTTGGAGTTTGTGCATACAATGCGATTAATCATGATTAATCGGGCAAATTATGGAATTAATCGCGATTAAAAAAATTTAATCGTTGCCCAGCCCTTTTTTTTTGTGTAAATTACCAAGAGTTCCACCAATACCAAATATGTATTATTTTTATTACTGACATTGACATCAAGATTCTGTAACTGTCATATGCACAGGGCTGTGTGCAGGTTAGTGTGTGTCTCGGCCTCCTCTGATTGCAAGGTGTGACTGGCAGGTGTTTCCTCACAGCTGGAGCTTGTTAAATCCAATCAGGAGGAGCTGAAAGAGGAGCATATCCCTGAGGAAGATTGGTTTGCTTTCATGAGTGGTAGTCAGCCCTACTAGTTCTCAGCTTCTGAGTTCCTTGATGTTCCATGTCTACATCTTTGTCTTATCTGCAGAAATCCACCCTCCTTGTTCATGCTCTGTTCCCTGATAGTTCTGCCTCCCTGCTGTCATAGTTTGTAGAAGAACTCACTTCAAGACTCCATCTGTGAATCTTCTCACTGCTCCCCTGGCTCATGCCATCAGGACTCCTCTACAACCAGCCACTGTTACTCACCTGCCTATCCAACTTCAATGCTCCATCGTCTCATGCATTTCCTCCTGGAAAGAAGGATTAAGACCTCGTTACCTAAAAGCACCACTCACCACCACCTACCGATCTGAGTCTCTGTAGGTCTACTGACCTTCCTCCTTTGTAACCTCACTATCACTCCAACTGTAACCCGACTCATTTATCCTTTCCAACTCACCTCAACAATATATTTCTTTGTATAATAACAACATACCTCTACCTCACCAGTTTCGTCTCGGACTTCTCCTGTAAACCTGGAAGAAAAATTCCTTATTTTGTATCAAATGTTTTCAAACTTCTCTTTGGTGTCTGTGACTGTTGCCAGTAGTTCAAACGTCACCATCAAGAACGGCCCTTATTTGAACCCAAGAGCTGCATTCAAAATGTTCTGATAATAGTTCCTGGCTCTTGTTCCTTGATCCTTCACGAGGTCAACAGTAGGAACACTATTGTTGGTAGGATAGGAACTTCGGACTGCTGTGCCGTTTTCAGACAGTCTTTAACTCATACGTCATTACGCAACGGAAACGTAGATGGACGACGCAAATCAAATCTGAGCCTATAGCCTTCTGAAAAAGAACTATAAAACATGCAAGTTAGACAAATGTAGTGAATGAAAGAAGTCTAGTCAAATATTTATTCCTTTGTTAATGTAATGTTTTTCTTTTCTAATACAACACTTTGAATCGTCTTGTTATATAAATAAACTTGCCTTGCCTTACTTAACAGTGTGTGCTCTCTTCTCTCCATCCATATTGGTTGATTTCCGTGAGGTGGGCTGTGCTTATACATCATGTCACCCAAAGGATTGTGGGATTTCTTATAGCTCCTTAGCACCAGTAACGGACATCACAAGGTTCCTATGCTAAAGGAACCATGAGAAGAAGCATCGAGGCTCCTTTTGCTTACTCTTTCCTTACTGACTGCGCTATTCGGACTGCACTTATGGCGAATGCTGGCACACTTCCACTTTGCTTAAAGAGTCCCTACAAATTAGACCGTTCCGGATGCAGCCATGATCTGTACCTGGATAAAAAACAATTATTTAGATTTGCTCTAAAGATTATTTGAAGAAAGCTGGTTAAAACTGAACTAGAATTATGACAGAAGTTTATTGACGGCGACAAAAAGATGTGGTCAATGGCGACGATAATTAAACTTAATTATGAATGGTATAATGCCACAGTTGCAGGGGAGCACTGAGTTAAAAAAAAAAGCTATGAAGCTTATTTCAACTGTTAGTTTTTACTTCAATATAGCACACTGATTAAAACAAAATATACTGCCCAGGTTAATGGGATACCTGTTGTAGCCTGCCTAAGAGGCTAAAATATTACCCTGACCATTTTATAAAGGACCGGCTACCTTGCTGCTGTTAAGATGTAGCTGTCTGTCACAATACCATTAGAAAGTTCCAGCTAGATCTATAAATTAAATAAAATACTAATTATTCTTAGCAATATGGCTCACACCCCAGGGTGCTATTAAGTTAAGGAGTGACAAGAGGTATGGAATGAAAAAGAAAACACACAAAAAACATATATTTCAGTTGTCCCCAATGATTTTCATTCTTATCTGTATGTTTAATAAACAGGGGCTGTATGGACCCTGGTGTTGTGCACAGTGTAAGCAAGGATCCTGTTTAGGATCCGAAATTTTAAATACTTAAGAATTATCAAACCAAAACTGGATATTTCTACACCAAACAGGGATTCTTTTAAAAACATTTGTTGATGGGAACTCGCCCAGATTCCGATTCAATCAAGAATAACTGCTGAATCATGGTCAGTTCTTAAATGTAACCAAAATTATTAAATGTAACCTTTGAAAAAAGCAGCTTCTTCTCTCTCACAATCATTGTATATTCTTCTTACTATTTTATTCTCAGCATTCAATCGCCAGCACATTAAGTTGTTACCTCAACAAGACTGGGTGACTAATTAAATGGAATTGAATCTGTCATCTTTACAGAGAATAATTGTGGAAAAAAGGTCAGATGAGCGTCAACAGAGCAGTAAATGACTCCAAGGCTCTCAATAATTTATCACATTTGCATCTTTATTTAAGTGCAGTGTAAGTCTGTGCTGCTATCGGCAAAAATTATGCACATTTCACTTACTTATCAGTAGATGCACCAGTAGCAGTGTGTTCAAGGAGAACACCAATAAGCCTTGTTTTCCAAGTAAAAACTGCCACTCAGTCATTTTCTGCAAGGGCTCTTGGAATTTCACATTTTCTAAATCTGACTACAGTCTGGCACAGTGTGATGTGAAGCAACCCCTGAAGGAAATCAATAACCAAGTTCCCAAGTCTCAGGTGTGGCTTTACGTAATTTTAACCTCAGCCGGTTCCCCGTCTTTTTCATCTGAGCCGCTGTGGAGACGAGGAGCTCATCAGCTCTGCTTTGACGTCTGCCAGAGAAGAAAGTGTGAGAAGAAACTGGAAAGTTCAGCAGTTCCTCCCATGATTTTCCCGATAACTTTACAGACAACGGAGCTCACAATGTTTGGGTGTGTATGAGTGAGTTTTCTGTGTTTGTATTGACAGATGGCTTGTCACTGTGTGAGAGCCAGTTTGCACATTCATGTTATAGAAGCAGAAAAAACACAGCAAACAAATGCAAAAGACGGCAGGACTCGCTGAGTGGAACTAAAGCAAGCACGTCAAAAACACCATCGCTCCATCAATTACACGCATGCTTGTTACTGTGTGAGTACCACGTCAGTGATGAGTGATGCCTTTGAATGACACGTGTGCCAATACTTAGCCACGTTTCCTCTTTATTGTGTCAGTTTTGTCTGAAAGATATTTACTGATCTTTTCAAAGATAGTGAGAAAGTCAAGCAGTGCCTTGACAATGCTGACATGTACAATTCCTTTCAAAAGTAGCTCCTTGAACCTTTTCACCACCAACTTCAATGTATGTATTTTACTGAGGGTTTTTGTGGCTGGTCAACACAAAGTAGCACAGAATTGTAAAGGAGGATTTAAAAATATTTTACGAAAAGCAAATCTGATGTGTTGCTTGCATTTGAAGTCAATTGTTTTAAGAGTAAATCTCAGCTGCAATCACAGCTGCAAGTCTTTCAGGAATTTTGTATTTGAAAAAAAAATGCTGAAGCTCAATCAGGTAGAACAGACTACAGTTTTATTATCTACCAGAACGGAAAACTGCATTTCGTTCACTAACATACAAGACACATTGATTTGACGGAGAGGGTCAATGTGACAATTTACAAATCTTGCTGCAGACCCTAAACTGGGTTTAAGTCTTGATTTGGACGGGGGGCATTCTAACACAAATACACGTATGTTTTGATCTATGCTTTGTTGTCCCATCGGCAACAAAGCAATAATTTTGACCAGGCTAACTGCTTTTGCTTATGCCGAGCATACACTGCACAATATTTTCAGTTGTGATATTCATATACCAAGAAAGTTCAGAGCAAGCTTTAAACATCATGATAGAAATTGAATGCAGAATACATTTTTTGAAACATTAACTTTTGGAATTTCAATTTATGCTATAAATAATTATTTGTGACTAATGTATTTATCAAACAAATGACAATGCTATAGTCAGCTTCTTTCATTTTTTTCTCACTAGGTAAATGCAAAACAACACCGTATTAAAAGTGGGATTTTAAGCAGATAATGCCACATAACATTGCTGAAGGAGATGAGGTTCACGGCCGTTAACGGACAGTTTTGGTCATCAATCAAAATATGTGGCTACACATAAAATAATACAGAGGAAACACTCAACCAAGACTACGTCTACAAAAAAAATCATATAGTTTTATTTTGCACTATGACATTTTCGTGTACTGCAAAATTCAGACAATGATGAAAGTCTAATGACATATTGTCTGTCACCCAAGTCATAGTTATCCAAATTGTGTTAAAATCAAAGGCTTTTGAGGCTCCTTGGATAATATTACAACTTAGAGTCTTTAAAATTAGATATTTGCAGCTAGGTATTAGTCAGTGTGGATTATTATGGTAAGTCCTGCTCTCCTGTTTAGATACATTGCCCCATACATTATCTAAATCTCCAAGATCTCAACCACTGTGCAAAGGGGCATACAAACAATCATCTTTTCTACTGTCTTGCTTAGCTGAACAGTAGATATCTTTATCACACATCTACCAGCAAAGTGTTCAACGTGGAGAAATTATGTTAAGTATGAGGCGTCTGTACCCTGAAAGCTCCAAAAGTCTACTGGCTTTCCATAAAAATATCTGTCTGAGTGGGGACTAAGCCAAGAACCTTGTGCAATGACAATGCCATGAAATGTTTTAGTATATTTTGACACAACATTGACAAGTATGAGCTGCTTTGTAATGGTTGGCCGTGGTTCTGCTAAAGGGTCAATGATGGGTTCCTTAAAACTTTTAGTGTTTCCACACCACTTATATGCATATGCTAGCTTTTCTGCTCTGGATCCGTCTATGGAGTAAGTATTATATTTTCTTCTTTAAAATGGTATTCACGCGGTAGATTAAAATTGACCAGGTAGATGGCTGCAACTGAATATGGTGTGTTTTTGACATTCAGCATCATTGCTAAATTATTTTTGCCCTGCTTAAAATGGCAGTCAATGCACATACTGATAGTCCTGCTATACTTGTCCATCTCCTAACACACCCTTGGGTATTTTCCTCTTCTGCCATTTTTGACATTTCTCTAAAAATCCAACTCTTTCAAAAAGTGTTTCCAGAGACTGTGCAACACTTTAGTAACTAAGGTCATATTGGATAGACATACACTTTTCCACAAGTCAATGTTTATATTGTTAGCACAACAGAGCCTTGTTTCGTTCTTTTGCACAGCCTTTGGAGTTTGTGGGATCCGATGTAATTGCAAGTCTTGCACTCTTTAGTACCATCCTGTCTGAGCTCATAGGTTTCATCCACCGTGTACATTGTCATACATTTTGGAGACACCACATACTGTGAGAAATTGTCACAGAGGACACCTGTCCATGTCTTCAAAGAGAATAAAGTCTTGAAAATATTGCTTGCAAAGGCAGTTAGCGAATCCACATGGAGAACATTTACATTTACATTTATCCGTATGAAACCATTAAGTGTTTGATGCTCATAAGAAGTGATCTTCAAATCTTGAAGGTAACAAAATCATCATAGCCAGCAGTTTCTTCTGCTGGTCCTCTGGTTTTTCTGAAGACCAGAAAAAAACAATCCCTCATTATCATGAATGTTACAATAGGCTTCACTCTGCTCCTCTACAAGGCATTCCCCCACCTCTTCATCCTGCAAATGTAGTGTACAAATTTAAATTTAAAACACATCCTTCTATTCTTGCATCCTGGATAATGTGCATCGTAATTAGTTAACTTTTGTGCAATGACTGTGGTCATTTGAAACTGAAAAGACAGTTACACACTGTTTAGATGTAAAACTGCATTTGCATAATCAGCTAGGTTAATGCAATGAATGTGGGCAACGATTTACAGTTTGAGCTTTGAATAGTCCTGCATGTAACTTTTTATTTTTGTGTTTAAATGTGTTTTTCAACCTACTGCAACACAGGCTATGTTTGTTTCTTTATCTTGCTCCAAATCTGAATCGCAGGTGTCAAGGAAAAGAGGAATACACTGGACATCTCCTGTTTTATCAGGACAATGTGCTCAGTGTAGATAGGCCTACGTTCTTTATTTGCATTCATAACAAGTACAACTTATTTAAAAAAGTGCATTTTCCCAAATGCAGCATGACGTGACGGTGCACTGGATCAGTCTCGTCCAATTACAGGTGAGGTTATTGTCTCAAAGAGGAACTAGGAGGCTATTGAGGATTAACATGCAACTACAAACACAAGAAACCCTATGAAGAGATGGCCCTAAAACTAAGAAGCAAAACCTCAGGGCTTCTGGGAAGACTATGATACTGAACAGTATTTTCACCATAAGAAACGGTATCTAAGGAATGGTGTTTGGGGAAAAAGTTCCAAAAGGCCTAAAGCAGAAGATATGCTGGACATGTTGTCATCAAATGACCCTATCAATGGTAACATTGGTTATGCACTGTCAATGTCTGAAGACCAAGATGAGCACTTGGTAAGAGAGGGAGATTGTGAAAAAAAGTGAAAAGACAGAAAAATCTATCTATCTATCTATCTATCTATCTATCTATCTATCTATCTATCTATCTATCTATCTATCTATCTATCTATCTATCTATCTATCTATCTATCTATCTATCTATCTATCTATCTATCTATCTATCTATCTATCTATCTATCTATCTATCTATCTATCGAATTATAGGCACCATGCCTGTGCCCAAGTGTGGGCAAGGGGAAGAAATACAGAAACCATGCAGTCTACTGCGTGAAAGCGAAACATTTTAATCCAGCATTTTTTCCACTGTTATTTAATCCCGCATTTGTTTTCACAGACTGTGTTTTCACAGACTGTGAAACAATGCTACTGTGGCAGTTGCATCGTTTTTGTCAGAGCTCTGCATGCAAGTCCAGATGTACATGGTGTGGACAACAATGTCATTGTGTGTAAATAGCTATCATGTCTGTGGTGTGTGTGTTTTCTGAATAGTGCTCTTCATGTACCAAATGTGGTCACGCTATTTATTTTTAAGACACAAAAATGCTGTTTTCGAGCTGCAAACAAGACCCACTACGAGACGCTACGCTGGAACTATCGGTACAATCAGCCAGATCTTGCTGATAGGGCGGCAGCCGTAAATAGTTCTGCCTGGAGTTGATCGAGAAGGAAGCAGGTAAGTTTTATTGGATCATAACGTTGGTCAGCAGTATTGGGAGGGTTACTTAATTAACGTGTTTCATAATGAACATTTGAATTTAATTAAAAAAATTTGTAAGTAGTTAATCCAGACCACTGTTGGTCAGTGTGATATTATTTTAAAGAGACTCAATGATTCATGCTCAGCACTGCTCAATGACTTTGTTTGTAGTTTCTGTCACCTTCATTTATGAATAAATGTAACATATAGGCTACATCACATGAATAAAATCATAAGTAAGAGCTGTATTTTAATTCAGGGTTATTAATTCTACGTTATTATATCAAATATTATTATTATTAGGGAGGGGTTTACCAAAGCATGTATTTACAAAGACGCAGGGTGTCCAACAGGGACAGATCTACCAACCAGTCACATGATGATTGGTGATGTTATTTGTTTCATCCAATGACTGTGAAGTTGCGTTAGTCTGCTGCTGCTTTTCATTTTCTTTCACCTGAGCTGGGTATTGCTGCAGCTCCTCCAGAGTTCAGTTCAATTCAATTGAATAAAAAAAAAATCATTAAACCCAATGGGAAATTAAGTTCTGTTTTAACTCATTTTATGTGGTTTCCTCCCAGAGTCTCTGATTGAAGACACTCTGTTGTTGTAGGACAGTCTGATGAAGGTAAGGGTCTCCTGGTTGCTTCCCTGATTAATGGTCTCCTTGCACATCCTTTTATTTGCCTGGTCATGGCTCGGTAAGTATGCAATTCTGTTGTGTTTTTTTCCTGTTTTTTTTTCTGTTGAATTGACCAGGTTTCTGAGATGTCCAAAGCTTAAGAAACTAACCCTGCTTTAAATCTTTATACAACCTCATCCCTGACCTGTCTATCGTCTTCCTCAGTCATCATGATTCTGTTTGTTCACTAATGTTCTCTCAGAAAGCTTCACAGCATAGCTGTATTTATACAGAGATTTAAATGCAGTTTAACCAGTGGATGCCCAAAAAACACACTGACGTATGCGAAACAGTTTTAGGGGTATAAATATTCCCATAAGACAATGTAAACATCTGAAGGTACCACAGAGCAGTGCATGGAAAGACAGGACTGGAAGATTTCCAAAAGGAAATTAAATCTGAAAACATTTTAAGAGACTCTGTAACTACTCTGGCTCTGTATTTATCCGTGTGTGTGTGTGTGTATCTACATGTGTGCGTAAAGGCCCCATCACTCTGGCCCTGTGCAGCAGCCTAACCGTTCCTGACAGCCAATAGCTCATTAGAGCTGCTGTTCTATGTTCCTAACTCCATTCGCCCGCTCCCAGTTTGCTGGACCCAGACCCCCAAACAATACGGGTGTGTGTGTGTGTGTGTGTGTGTGTGTGTGTGGCTGTCAAATGGCTGCGCTTAGACCTTCGCTGGGACAGGCTCGATGGACAGTGGGGATGAGAAAGGAGAGGGCGGGGGGGGGGGGGGGGGGGGGGGGGGAGCCCATTCACAGGCACAAAGACATAATTAACCAAATTGGCAAATGGTTCGAGAAACCGCCTCTTGGACATTATGTGCTCGTCTTTGGTTGCTATAGAGACTGAATTTGTGTCCATTTTTTTTCGTGTGTGTGCGTGTGCAATGTCCGATGTCCAAATTAAAAGTCACATGCGATTATCTGACGCGTCATGCAGGACCACACACAAATGCATCTTTTCAACAGAATAATTGCAGCGTCACCCAGCACTCGGTGACTCAGTCATCTTTGAAAATATGTCAAATGGCCAAGTGCTCTCACGTCAGGACAGGTTGCTATCCGGCGAACACAGAGCTATTTTTCTCGATAACAAACTTTGAGCGCATCTATTCTTCTTGGTGGCTGCTTGTGGCTTCCACAGAGAAGGTGACGACGCTTCAAGCATCACATGACCTCTCACGTCTCATGCTTTTGTAGGTGTCCACGCGTGTGCTTGCGAGGCCTGTGCGTTTGCATGTCTGTCTGCGGACACCCCCACCCCCCGCTATTGAATCAGACATCGATCACTGTGACAGAGGGGCAAACATCAAGGACAAACTGCTTGTAGGTCAATAAGCGTGTGCTTAAAGCCTGCGCTGTGTCTCTGCCACTGAGGAAAACACTTCTTAACTTCAGCCACTCTAGTGTATATGGATTTCACAGCACTATGAGATGTTTAGTGTTTTAAAGCAGGACTAAGTTTTAGCCCATAAAGTTGATGTTTTTCAGAGTTACAGTAAGGTTCCAAGGTTTGTTTGTTTGCGCAGCGTTCCTCCCAACGTCTCCAGCCCTGTTTTGAGGTTAGTTTCTGTAAAGTTGTGCCTTTTGGCAACGAGCAGCGTTGTGGTTTGGGAGCTCGGAGCTTGGTTAAAGAAAAACTTCAGGTCTGACTGAAGAGTTCACTCTTTCTCGCTCTTTTCCCCTCCCTCTGTCTTTCTCTGTCTGTTTGTTCCCCTCCCATCCCTCGTTCGGCCCCCAGAGTCACAACAAGAAGCAGCAAACAGCTTGTGCATCCCTCGTACCAGAAGAAAATGCCCCATTTTTATCTGTTTGAATCTGACATTTTTGGCACATTAAATATTGGACATTAATAAATTAAACGTAATGAACTTACATGAAAGAAAAAAAAAGTCCACTGGTACAATGCAAGAAAGTATAAAAGGCGAGAGTGCAAAAGGAAGAGGCACGAAAACAGAAAAGAAAACTCAAACTTTTATCTTTAATTCCAATTAACTATTGCTTTCTGTAGCCATTGGAGATTATTTTTCATGTTCATTTATTCAAACAAATAATGAATAATTTATTGCGAGGGGAATAACAACATTAGAAATCACAAGCATTTTGGTGCCAGCACAGAAAAAAAAAGGGTCTGACTATACGGAGCATGGCTGAGGAGCATGGCTCTTTATTAATGGGACTTATTGGTCATTTAATCTAATTAGGCATCCACTGGGTGCTTTGTAACATTAAAATAATCATAACTGCTCTAAGTACGCTGATGCAGCTGATCTATGACCACAAACAGAAGTGATGTCTATTTAATTAAGGTTGTTGCAAATCCCAAACAACAAAGTTTTAAACCTTCACAGCAGACACTGTATCCAAACAGCATGTTGCCAAAGTATTCACACCGCCTGAACTTTTCCACAGTTTGTCCTTCAGCAACCACAAACTTCAGGGCATTTAAACGGGACTTTGTACCATAATACAGCAATACAAAGTAGTGCAAATTGTATAGTGGAGAGATAAACGATACATAGTTGTCATAAGGGCTGCACAATATTGGATACATATTGGTCAATGTTATGATAATGACGATCACAGACATAGAGTGAGCAGCTCGGTCATCCGCAGGGGACTCAGAGTAGAGCCTCTGCTTCTCCATGTCGAGAGGAGGTAGTTGAGGTGGCTTGGGCATCTGGTTAGGATGCCTCTTGGACGCCTCCCTGGTGAGGTGTTCTGGGAAGGTCCAACCGGGAGGAGGCCCAGAGGAAGACCCAGGACACGCTGGAGCGACTATGTTTCTCGGCTGGCCTGGCTAGAGAGAGGGAAGTATTGGCCTCACTACTAAGGCTGGATGCAGAAGCTGGATGGATGACATGTCATAAATAAAAATACTTGAACTCAAAGCAAACCCAAACCCCAGATGGTAAATAAAACCCCATTATGGCCTTTGACATTGAATACTGCATCAAGCAACATTTGTCACCAAATATATTACAGGCAAAGAAAGCCCAAATACAAGGTATTTGTAATATTCTGTCTTGGTTCCTGTTTATGATTTGGTTAAAGTTGGCTTTTCCCTGCTTTTTGGTTTATTTGTGTTTTAGGTTCTGTCATAGTTGGAGTTCTGTCTTAGTTTTGGTTTGTGTCTTAGTGTGAGTTTTGAGACTTCTTTTACAGTTATTGTTTTTAGTTTGGTTTCTGATCTGGTCTGTTTTGAGCCTCGGCACTGATGTCTGGTCTAATTACTTACTCTGCACACCTGCCTAACTCCACCCCTGCTGCAATCACCTCTCACCGGTTTCACCTGATTCCACCTCCATATAAACTGCTGAGACCAGACATCAGTGCCAGGTTGTCCTGTTGAGTATGGGTGAGTCTCCTGCAATTCTGTATGTTAGTTTGTGTTTTGGATTTTTGACCCCTTTTCCTCCAGAAACCTGTGCCAGTCTGTCCGGTCTGTTCCTGCCTTGTCTGCCCTGCTCGTTAGTTTATTTTTTGTGTCATCTTTTTGTTCTACAATCTGTTTGGATTTTTCCCCGTTTTTTGAGTTGGTAATTAAAGAGCTTTTTTTAAGAAACCTCTGCTGGTCTGGCTGAATTCTGGGTCCTTTTTCTCTAATCATTACAGTATTTAGAAAAAATGCTAACATTTACTGCAAGCCAGGCCTCTTGCTAACATCCATCAGCTTTTGAAAGGGGCAAAAGTGTGCCAGTTATTTTTGTGTGTGTGTCAGGAGCATTGCAGAAAAACTGATTGGTTTAGATCCAAAACTGAAACTAAATAACACATTTGATTGATTGCAATGCCCTATCATAAAGGTAGAATGTTAGCAATTTGATGATACCGTTAAACATTTTTCAGAATGTAAAACCTACAGGTTATTCAAAGAAATGAATTGAGAGTTACCCATTGAGTTATTTGCAGCCAGTTACAGTGTGCATAAAATGTTTCCCCAGTTCAAGTTGCAGAAATTATTAAATTAGCTTTAAAGTTTGACTATGCTAACATTACTTTCAAACTATGAAAGGTTTTCTGTAGTATCTGTACAGCCAGTCCATTTGTCAACCGGTCTATTGCAGGTTCCCTTTAGAGCCATGAGGGTGTTATCTTGCCTGCACGCTAAATTCTCACAGTATTTGTACGATCGCAAAAACACGAGAATCGATGTCCCGCTCCAGTCTCAACCATTCAAGACCAACCTAAATCGGGATGGCCAATCCCATCGCAGTATTATGGTTTAGGGCGGGACATACCACTGTGACGAAAGCAAGAGCTGCCGTGCCCGCAGCTGAACCAAAATAAACACGGCAGCTCAGGAGGAAGCATGTGTAGCTGCTTCTACCACATCTGTTTTGTCAGAATCTACAATTGTCACGAGTGTCATGATCCAAACAAGCGGGCCTTGACCAGCATAACTTGTTGTGGTTTCTCATGGCGCCTGCTGCTTACGACATTTTCCTTTGATACCATGATTGGCTTAAACAACCTTTGGTAAGCAGGCACTAGGTGTCATTTCACCCAATCAGCTCCCTCCTTTCCCCGAACGGATTCAATAGGTGGAGTCCCAGATCTATAATGTTAAGAGTGGAGAGACGGAGAGAGCTACACATGATTGGTCTGGCTTGCCAGGTTACTGAGGCCAGCAGAAAGCCCTAATCCTTCTGAAAATCCTAAAATCGCTCCCATGCTAAAATTAGCCTTCTGCTTTGCACATTATAACATTTTATTAAAAGTGTTTTAGCTGCTTTCTTGGCTGCTCTCTCTTACGCAAACAGCTTTCTGTGCAGATTTGACCATCCAGAAGAGTCTTTCACACCATAAATATCGTTGCAAAGGTTGAAAAACATTCAGATTACTAGGAAAATCCAAATGTGTTAAATTGATTCAATTAGAACACGGGCACGTATTTGCTTGGGAAATCAACGACAAATATTACCATTGCATTTAGTCAAGGGCTGTGTAATAAATTGAATATAGAATTAAATGATGGCTAAAAAAAATCAGAAAAAAATCATATGTTGGAATATTCTGCTTTTTGAGTTTGCTTTGATTTTGTGCATATCCTGTGTTGTCTGATGCATGTTTCTGCTCCTTTTTAAAGTCTGGATTCATCTGCATCATACAGTTGATTTCTCAAAAGCCAGATGACAGAAATAGGAGAGGAGCAGCAATCACAGTCAAAGACTTTTTGATGAGTAGGTCGACATAAAATAAACAATGCCGATAAGGTGGTGAGCATTTGAACATTTTGAGCAACACTGAACATTTTGCAAGACTGAGCCATCAGTTTTCCCAAATGGAAGCAGAGAGGGGAAGCTATCCTGCTACGACCTTTCACCAGACCCATCAAACATGAAACATACCAAGTTTGGCAAAATTGTATCTTCTCTCGTTTTTTCCCGCGTTGAGATTTTCACCGATAACACCAAAATGTTAATTTTCTTCTCCTCCTGGTCACTTGTTTTATTCCATCCCCTGTTTTTGCCTTAATGTTTATATTTATCCCTCTTGTTGTCTATGTAAGTTGAAAAAAAAAAATCAAATGCCAACGTTCTCCTTGCTGTGCACACAGTGCCATGATTTGCAGGACCTTGTTAAAGGGTAAAGGTGCAAGATATCTGGCTAAATTGCATATTGAGCCAAGCAGAGACTGTGTGTCTGTGGAGCACCTCAGGACCAATTATCTGTTCCTCTCATTCTCCTCTCTAAGCAAAAGGCCCCATTAGAGGTCCATAAAGATATCACAGGTAGACCGGAGACCAATTAGGCGTCCCTAAACTAATAACAGGTAGACCAAGTGACAACACGGGTATCCAATCTACATCTCACAGCAGCATGTGTCATGTTGTGCCTAACAAAGCCCAGAGGCCCAGTACACATAGTTGCACTTTAGAAAAAAAAAAACATAGCACACAGAGTTTCTGATGGTCTGGCTCACTGATCCGGCAACGATTCTGCACGTTTACAGGCAATAAAATAAAAAATGCATCATCAATAAAATGCATTTAGAAAGGTTTTTTTCCTTGAGATTCACCCAAAGAAAAAATGTAATCTTCTCTCTATGTTCTGAAATTGTTAAATACAGAATACTATGAACTGATGTGGTGCTCAAAACTGGATGTCACTGATTTCAGTTTTTCTTCGCTACTGGCCCCAGCTCAGAATAAAAAAAAATAGAAAAAGATGCCAAAACTTGGCACCAGAGCCTCGAATCTCCCACCTCTACCCGTCCACCCGATCCTCCCACTCACCCTCCTCTGAATGGGGCATCCGGAGAGGCTAAAATCAGGTCGACTGTGCCGAGATGAAAGAGCCATGAGAGAGAACTGCTAAACCAGAGGGGATGGGAGAGGAGAGAGGCAAATGGCAGCGGCGGACAGTAGGAGGAGACAGAAAAGGGAAACGGACTTCCAAAAAAACAACAACAGCAAGAAAACAAACAGTAGGAGAAAAAAAAAAACAGTGAAAAAATAGAGAGGAGCTCAGAGGCACCCAAGGTCCTCGAACTAATTAAGATGGTTTGCATTTATTTATGAGGTTTAATGAGCAGCTTTTCAATAGTTTGTTTTCCCCTAATATGAATATTTCCTTTTCATTATGTTACATAGATGGAAAATCTCATTCTTTCCAATAATCACACCCTGGCCTTTCTGTTGGATAGGGTGGCTGTTGAACTTCCAAGAGTTTACGTGTTGGTTATTTATTCATTTTTAGTATGTCTTTCAAGTAGATGAAAGCAAACACAACTTTGGATATGCCTTCAGGACCGAAGTGTATTGTTGGATATTCAGATAGAGACTCTAAGATGGAATGTCATTTTGGTGTATGTGTACTTAGTTGCAAGATAATTACCTGAATTAAGAAAAACAGAAGGAAAAACACAGTTTTAGTTCAAATAATTGATGAGATATAAATTAAATGGTACCTAATATAGAACGCCCAAGGTAACAAATACTTTATTTTCATTAAATTAGGTACACTTCTTTAAACCTGCCTTTTAGCACTTCTAGTTCTTCAGTCAGTAATCAATGACAGATTGGAAAACTTTTGCCTGCTCCAATTAGTAAATTTGAGCAGCAATATTCAGATGGTAGGGTCAGAATTGTTCCCTTTTTTTGGGGGGGGGGGGGGGTGTAGTGATGAGGGGGGATACTTAATTGGCACCAGCTGAGCATCATTTGCACACCACAGCCTACCTGAGTATTGTTGCTCATCATGTCCATGTCCTTTATTACCATAGTGTACCCAAATTCTGATGGTTACCTACAGCAGGATAATGCATCAGGTCTCGAACCATCTCAAACTGATCTCTTGCATAAAAAATAAAAAAAACAATGAAGGATACAGAAGCTGTTGTTCTCAAACTATAATTTTTTGTGGAAAATGGTTACCCATATCAACCTAGCTCTATGTGCAGATGTTAGTAAATCATGATTTAAAAGCTGTATTTAGAGTTCACCCAGGTTATCCTTGTACAATATTTAAATCTGATGGGTGAAACATGTAAATGCTAAAAAAATGTAAAAAAACAACTACAAAAAAACAGAAGAGATTCTGAAATAAAAGAAATTTACACAGCACTATAGACGGTCCACTTTGCCTCCAGGTGTGCTTAATCTCTATTTGTTCTCATGTATTCTAAAACATCTTTCAGTTTTTGACTCTGCTCCCTCTATCCTTCTATCATCTATAGCCGTTTATATGTGCAGGGTCACATGGCTTGGTACCTTGGGAGAGGTGGGGCACACCCTGGACAGGTCACCATTTCATGACAGGTCAACACACAATCATGCATATTGGCACTTAAGGGCAATTTAATGACATTCATGTTTTTGGCCTGCAGGAGGAAGTTGGAGTACCCAGTGAGAGAAACAGCATGCAAAGTCCATGCAGAAAGACCCCAGGCCAGGATTGGAACCCATGACCTTCTTGCTGCAAGGTAACAGTGCTACCCACTGGTCCACTGTGCAGTCCCCTCTGTTCCTATAATTCTTAATTAGTTTATAAATTTAATGTTCTGCAAGTTAGAAATCTGTCAATCCAGCGTATTGGATTCAGTGTGTCTAGCAACACCCCCCCCCAAAAAAAAAAAAAAAAAAAATCAGCAAATAAAATCAATGAGTAATTTCCAGGGGTTTCGTATCACAATGCTGTTTACCGCCTGCTGTTCACAGGCGCATTTTCTCCTGATCATCATTAATGAAGTCCATGTTGTCTAGCCACACTGACCTGCGTGCTGGATTTTATGAGGAAGCCCTGCAGCGGTGCTCAGAAATATGAATCAATCAAAGGGAAAATGAATCCACAAAAAAAATACTGAGTGTTTATTCTGTAGTTAGGCTGTAAGAGTGAGTCTGTTTTCTCCTCGGAGCTGAACCCTGTTGGCATGGCCAACTGTCCTCATGGCCATATGGCTGATTGTAATTATACATAATGTTGTTCTGTCAGGTTGGGGCTCATTTGGGGAATATATGTTGTTGAACGTGTGTGTGTGTGTGTGTGTGTGTGCGCACGTGTGCATGTACTTGCACACGTGCGCACTTTACTAGTAAATGGAGGACATGTAAAGTGAGGACCTTTTTTTGCCCTAATCTTTTAGGCTAGGGGTTTGGTTTGGTATAAGGTGTTCGGTATTAGGTTTATGTCAGGATTAGGGTTCAGGGTGGGTTAGGTATATACTGGTAAAGGTTAGGTTTAGGGTTAGGCTCAGGGTTAAGTCATAGAAAGGGTTGAAAATGAATGGAAGTCATGGCAAGGTCTTCACTTTGTATTTAAAACATGGATGTGTGTGTGTGTGTGTGTGTGTGTGTGTGTGTGTGTGTGTGTGTGTGTGTGTGTGTGTGTGTGTGTGTGTGTGTGTGTGTGTGTGTGTGTTTTATTAATGCGTACAGTGTAAAGCCTGTGTGGGTATGCATGTGCAGTAGACCTATCATAAATATGTAGCCAGATGGAGAATACAAATATATAGCATTTAAAAACAGCATTTGGATGTGATTTTGATAATCCGCCTTATTCCTAGTTGTGATTCTGCAGATGTTAGCAACTCCTGTAGGGTTGTGGCAGGTGCAGTAAAATGGTTTTGTTTTGGGAGATAATCGTATGCTCACATGAGTGCCCAGATCAATACCGTGCATATTTGCGCTACTTCAACCTCCTTTGTGAAACCCTGTATGTGTACATATTTACAAAACGTCTATTTCTATTTCCCTTTCTGCATAATTCAATTAAAAATGTCTTCATCGAGAGCAATTTGGAGCTAAGGTCAAGTTTCTTGCTTATGTGCACAAACAACTTTCACAACGAGGAGCCCTTAAAGTACATTTGATATCACAGATTTAACAAGACATTTAATGTACTAAACCTCGGCTGAATACAATATTTTTCAGATTTTTTATTGTTTTGGCAAAGTCTGTGAATGTCAGTGTTCAAGTCTTGTCGCACATTTTCAGTTGGATTTAGGTTTTTGACTCAGTGAGTTTAACACATGAAAGTGCTTTGATCTAACACATTCCACTGTAACTTCAACAGACTCTGGCTACAGCTTGTCTGAGCATTTCCTTCTGTCCAAATCCAAAGTGTTTTACAGTAGCTAACCGTTTTTTTTCCAGGATCTTCCAGTATTTAGTTCCTTCCATCTTCCAGTTAATTTTTTTCTGTTTATTCATGGAAGCCAATTTACAACGCATGTCATCTCAATGCACTCTACAATTAATAAGTCATTTGAGTCAAATCATACAGACAGATTCCAAGTCAATTACATACATTCAAAACCATCCTAGCTATCAAACAATGTAGTCAAGTGCATTGTATTGTTCAAAGTGGTTAAATGTTCTTCTTCAGCTTCCTTGTCCCTATTAGCGAAAAGCATCGCAAAGCATGATGCTGCCGCTACCATGTATCACAGTGGGGATTGTGTTTTCAGGGTTAAATGCAGTGTTAGTTTAGCACCATACGCAACTATTTGCATGTACTCCAAAAAGTTTCATATTGCTCTCATCTGACCTTAGCATCTTCTTCCTTATGCTGTTTCCCTTACATGGCTTGTGGCAAACTGCAAATGGGACTTCTTGCAGCATTTAGTTTTTACACTATTTCATTAGGGCTGGACGATAATTCAATAACGATAGATATTGATCGATAGACGTGTGGCGCGATAGGAAAAAACAGGGTCGATAAAACTTCGATAGACAGTTTTCCTTCCTTCCTTTCAGCCTATCATATTAGTTGATGCTACAGTCACTACTTCCTCTCGACCAATCGTAATCGCGGACCCAGGCACGCCGTCACAAAGCGCCACCCTCACAAACCACAACACAGAGCACGTGAATATGTCGCAGCAAGTAGCGGCGGAGGAAACGGTCCCAAAACGGGGTTTTACTAGTTCGCCAGTCTGACTGAAATAAACCACAGTGATTTATAAAACTTACAAGGAACCGGTAAAAACAAAGTCTGGTAACGCAACCAACTTGTTTCATCACGTAAGCCGCTGACTCCCGCCGCTCCGCGTCATCTTCGGAGAAATCTTACAGAGCTTCTTCCAAAACAAAGCAGATATAGCAGCTAAACTGGGCTCCCTTCTTTGTGATAAAATGGTATTGGTGTATTTATTTTGGTAATTTTACTGTTCACTTTAGTTTATTCTTTGTCAGTATTTAATAACATAATTTAGGTCTCTTAAGTTATTTTTCTTTAAAAATTTCTGTTATGTTTAAAAAAGTTGGTTAAATAAAGATTTAATTGGAATTCTGTGTTTTTGTTCTTTATTAAAATTAAATCATTTAGCAATATCATACAATGTCCAGGCAGAGCTGCACATAAAATATGGTTTTAAATATTTTCAATAATTATCGATATCGATCAATATGCATTTTTTTTTTTATCGATAAGCTTTTTTTCTATATTGTCCAGCCCTAGGCCAGATGTGTGGAGTGCACAACTAGTACTTGCTCTGTCAGTCGATTTTACCACCTGACCTGTGAATCCCTACAGCTTCTCCAGAGTTGGGCCCAATGGCTTTTGGTCAGATAAGTCTTCTCCTTTCCATGTCTGTCCGTTTACAAACAATCAGGTCTTTATAGTTTTGCTGTTTCCCCATACACTATTAATTGCAAATTATGTACTGAGCATCACTCTGTGAGAAGTTTAAAGCATCTGAAGCTGCTTTATAACTTAACCCTGCCTTAGTATTGTCTTCACCGTGACCCGCCTGCTGTGTTAATTTTGTCTTCGTGATGCTGTTTGTTCACTGATGTTCTCTAACAAACCTCTGAGGCCTTCGCAGAACAGCTGTTTTATACTGTGTTTAAAAGGCATGAAGGTTGACCCTGTTTACTACTCAGGCAATTTCTGAAGGCAATTGGTTGTGCTGGATTTGAAATACAGGCATCAGACTAAAGGGCATTGCATACAAATAATCACTAGATGTTTGATATTTAGATTTAGAAAGAACCTTAAAATAAAAATGTTTAATTTCCTTGCACTTTACAATTGTGGGAAGCATTGTGTTGGTCAGTCACAAAATCCCAATTAAATACTGTGAAGTATGTGATTATAACGTGATAAAATGGGAAAATGTATAAAAAAATGTATATATATTAGGGCTGGGCAAGTTAACGTGTTTATTTCGCGTTAATCCATTAGACTATTAACGGCGATATTTTCTTTAACGCGCATTAATGCATGTTGCTCACATACTTTTATGTTGTGAAGGTCCGTTGCTGCGGTGTAGGGGTTTGAATCAGAACAGTAGGTGGCGATAATGCGCCAATAACCTCGCTGTCAGCCAAACCTCGGATTCAGAGAGGAAGAAAGGTGCTGGCCAGAAAAAAACAAAGCCGACATGCGGAAGGCGGTGTTTCCCGCTGGAATTTGCTTAGGCGAGGCGGTGAGTTGGCGAACGGAACAAGTTTTGTGCGGAGCGGAGGGGGGGTTCTGCATCGATGCCGTCGGTGAAGTCGCTTCGCGTTTTAAAGTATCCATGTGTTTTTGCCTGTTTTTCCCTGCCATTCACTATATGCACGCGAGAAAAGCAACGACAAAAAACCGCGTGTTAACGTCAAATAAACGCAAGCAACGCAAGCATATCGAGTTAGCAAGCATTTCAGTTTAAAGTTCTTCCAGCAACAAATATGACAGAAACAAGTTAGTTGTAACCACTGCCAAGTTAAACTTTGGTATTGAACATAAAATGGTAATGCTGCTCCCTGCTGTTACCTCAGAAATTGCCTGTTTTTGGTAGATTTTTTCCCCATAAAGAGAATTCCCTGTCAGTGGCAATAAGCTTTAATTTATTATTATTGCTATTTTTTGTTTTACATGTTTAAGTTGAGCTTTACACTAAATATGTGTTACTGATAAGTGCTATAAATGTTACAACACTTTTGTTCATATGGCAGCAGAACATTAAAATAAAAGTGCTCTTTACACTACTTTTGAATTCATTCTTGGAGTTTGTAAATACAATGCGATTAATCATGATTAATCAGGCAAATTATGCGATTAATCGCGATTAAATATTTTAATCGTTGCCCAGCCCTAATATATATATATTTTAACCTGTAAAATGGAAAAGCTACTGTATATTACAGAACAGAGGTGGGTGGTTTGGCCTTATTAGTACTGTTTGAAAGTATCACTGAAACTGCTACAACTTACTGAATGAATGCCCAAACTGACACAAATGATTGAACTTGCTCACTGTCATTTACCACAGCGAGCGTCTGAAGGCCTGACGGCAATAATAAGGAGCGTGTGGGTTTATCTTTCTTTAAATAGGAGCAGGCACATTACAGGGTGTCACTACTCAACATCATCCAGGATTTACCTGCTCAGGACATCAGCTACCTGTCGCACAAGATCAGATGCTGTTGGTTGATGGAAAGGAGCAGACCATAAAAGATAACTGTGTGGCGGCAATTAATATGACAACCATTTCTGCCTCCTAAACTCCTCTTCAGAACCCTGTCGCAACACCCTGTCACACCCTTCTGTGTTTTTCCTCCTCTTCTGTATCCATAATGTTTCCACGTAACACATGAGAGCATATGATTTTCTGTCCGTTCATAATATGTTTATGGGTTTGATGTGATTTGCTCCGCAACCTCTTCTGTGAGCATGCGTTTGTGTGCGTGAGTGTGATGAGTTGTGACAGGTGTTGTGGCCGCCAGTGCTGTAGGAGAAGGCGGAGGAGGAAGAGGAGGAGGAAGAGGGGAGGGAGTAAACGAGAGCAACACAGATGATTATTTAATTACTGTCTAATACTGCGTGCACCCCTCCTCCCCTTTTATTTCTCTTCTCTCTTCTTCTTCTCTTTCTTTCCCACTCACTCACTCACTTGCGCGCAAGCACACACACACACACACACACACACACACACACACACACACACACACACACACACACACACACACACACACACACACACACACACACACACCAACTCTCTCCCCCTTTTCATCCTTTCTTTATTAATGAACAATCCGGTCCTTTCTACAAATCCACTAGGGCTTACTCTACCCCCCAGACACTGGGTATGTGTGTGTGCATGTGTGGGAGAGACAGACTGTGGTTGCAAGGAGGAGTGGGGAGTGCGAGGGGGTTTGTTGTATTCTCCCTTAGGAGAATACCCCCCCCCCTCCATAAACACACACACACACACACAGCTCATGTACACACACTCAGATTTCCAGACTAATCAACATGCTTATTCTGTCTCGTGTTCATGCCACTGTGTGTGTGTGTGTGTGTGTGTTTGTGTGTGTTTGTGTTGTTACGTCCTCAGGTAGCTGTCACTGTGTTATGACAGTTACGTGGATAAATAACGTGTGCGTTGCATCATCCTAACCTTATTATGTCCTCGCCGCAGTCCTCAGATATATATTCGGGCGGTGAATGTGTACCAGGTCCCTGCCATGCTCCAGAATGACAATGTAGATGTGACCAGTCTGATATTTTGGACAGTGAATGTTGCTCATCCATCTGACGCTGTTTGTTATACTGTGAGTTCGGCATGCGATGGTTACTTATTGGTAAAAAAAATGTTTTAATTTAACCTTTATTTATAGAGGTATTCTCACTGAGCTCCAAGATCTAATTTTCAGGAGAGACCTGGTTGACAAAACAAAAACAATAACATTTTACAAACACAGAAACAGTACAAGTAATTTAGACATTCGACTCAATGTAAGGCAATACTGATCTTAATCTTTCTCACGTTATTAAAAGCTAAGGATTTTCCTCGTTTGAGTCAAGTCTGGCTTGCAAATCGCTACCCAGTTGCTGACTTCGTCTGGTGAAGTTCTTGTGAGCAAAAACTATGGGCCACAGATTAAAATTAAAATTCTGTATTGATGTTGAAGTCTTTTTTTTTTTTTTAAGGAAGCAATTCTTGAGATTGCTTTTCCTTAGTCAGCTAATCAAGATCGCTTTTTGATTACAAACATACAAAAGCTTCACATACTTTTGATATAACTGATGCACACTCTGGTCAACACAGACCCATAGGCCTTCATCATGCCATTATATTGAGTTAAACTGAAGTTTTATTGCACAGACTGTGCTCCTCGGATGGTCAAAATGCAATCTTTGTGGAGGTGTTCTGGAAAAATGCTGGTTTTAAACACATGTCAATACAAAGTAGTGCTCTAAAGTGAGGGGTCTTATTCTGCTCCCAGTGCACATCTAGGACTTTGCCTAAGCAGATTCAGTCCAGTGATGTCTTTGTTTTGTAATTCTGTTGTTTTAAAAATGAAAAGGAAGAAAGGTTGGAAGGAATAATATTTCTTTTCATGCTTTGGTACGACAACACGCACCGAACACACTCCTGGGTACCCGCCGACGTCGCTGTGGGGCGACTTCTGTGCGCTGCTTGGTGCTGAGTCAGTGCAGAGAGAAGGGAGAAGCGAGTCAGGAGGATGCACCGGCGCTAAGAGAGACACGCAGAACCAGTATTATCAAACAAGATGCCCGATTTTCCTGGATTTCTTTGTAACTGTTTGGGTTTAGCCATCACAGCTGTCGCAGATTTTTACCAAAATTCAGCTTTAAAGGTTTGCGTTGATTCAGAAACTGCTGGAAAAAAAACCTTCCTCCTTTCCTCTCCTCGGCCCTTCCAACTCTCACCTTCTCCTACGTCTTTCTCCCACCTCTCTCGTCTCTTCTCACCTAATTTTTCAGACCCTCTTCTTCGTCACTTCACCTCTCACCTCCCCTCTACATCTCCACACCTCTCCTTCTCTCCGCAGCACTCGGAGCCCGCCTCTCACCCCCCACCACTCCCACGTTCTCTCACCTCCCACTCCCCTTCTTCTTCTCTCTCTCTCTCTCCATCATCTTCCTCCTCTATCCCTATGTCTCCCTTGTTAATAATTCAACAGCAGTGCACACATGAGTGGTCATCTCAGAGCTTCACATGGGGTATCTGGGGGACAAATGAAGCATAAGGGTGGAGGAATTAAAAACTTCCCCACGGCTCAGCTACAGGGCCGGAGGAATCTGCTGCCAGCCTGGCTGAAGCCCGTCTGTGAGTCCTTTCCCTCTGTCCTCCTGCCAGTAAATGTTAGCACGCCTTTTTCAGGGTGGGGTTGGCGGCTTGCTGAAGGGGTTGGAGGGGCGGGGGGGGGGGGGGGGGGGTTTAAATGCTAAATATGCCCCTGAGTTGGGAGGTGGCTGCACGAGGACCGCCTGGTGACATTTTGTCTCTCCGCACAGCTTGCTCTCCCATTGGAAACCTGGAGAGAAACTCTTTGTGTCCGCGAGAGGACACACTGGTTTGTAGAGCTCAAAAGACAATGAGATTCAAACTGGAAAATGTAAATCCAAGAGAGCTGCACACATTCACTGACCTTTACGTGCGCGTCTAGCAGCAAATGAACAAGGTGCGTGTGGGAAAGAAATACTTTACAAGATTTATCTATACAGTCTGCAAAGAAACATTTAGGGATAAATCGTCCCCTAGAGTTTTTCAGTCAGAACAAGGATAAAAAAAACTCTAGGGGAGTTGTTGCTCGACTTTATGATTACATCTTAAATGTTTAAGCTGAAAATATGAATACTTGGGGGCTGAGGTCAATTGGAGTGAGTAATAGATACTCATTCTCTGCCACAGATGCAAATTTGTACAGCTGCTTGAAGTCTGATCCAACTTGTCAGTTCTTAAATTGAAGAATTTCCAAAAAAAAGGTAAAAAAAACAAAGCAACTGGACTTGTTTTCCAGTTGCTTTGTTTTTTACCTTTTTTTGGAATGACCATGACCTGGATGACTGAGAATCTTCACCAGCTTAAATTGAAGAACAGTTTCCTTAACATTTGCCAAAGATACATAATTACACTGCCAAACAAAGTTGTCTGGCAAACAAGCTAGAAATCTAAGTGAAGATCTCCTGAGCAGGGTCCCTGTCAGACATTCCCAGCTGACCCTCAATACTTGTTTGGGCTTACTGGGTTTCTCCAGCAGCCTCATCTGTTACCTCATCCAACTCTCTGGCAGGTGATTTTTAACACTTTAGTGTTAAAGGCATAAAGTCGCTGGTCTGGTCATATGATTGCTCAATCCTTCATTAACCTGGATGGCTTTTTAAATTGAAACAAGACAGAAGATGTCTTTGGAGCAAGGTCTTTGAAAAAGTAACTGCTTTGTCAGTCACTTGATCTGGATGCCATAAAATTGGCCTCTAGTAATAAAGTAAGAAAAAAAACATGGTGATATTTTACTTGGATTTCCGTTTTTCACCTCTGGAATATTACCAAAATTAAAAATAACCTGTCTACAAGTGACGCTGAAAAACTAGTCCATGCATTTGTTACTTCAAGGCTGAGCTTTTACTGCGAATAAGTGTATGTGCTTTCTTTCATTCTGTAGACCTGAAAACCAGCTCAGGGATGATCGGCTTTGCTGCTTTTCTCTCTAAGAGGAAGCCACTAAAGGTCCAAAGTGACCTAAAAGGAAATAGACTAATGAACCAACTTGTCACAAACACCCAATGGCTCACACAGACACCCAACAATAAATATTGGTTGTAAGCATTTCTCCAGATCCATAAAACATTTGTGTACTAGACAACCAAACTCCCATGACCTTCTCAGCAGCTCTCCATGAGAGCAAAGGTTTGACATGATTCCAATGTTTCTAAAATGGTCGGAGCCTCATTTCAATCACTCTAGAGCAGGGTTCTCAATCCCCAGGCCACAGACTGGTACAGGTACTGGTTACATTAATTTATGATTCACTCTGTATTTCACGTAGCACGTCTTGGTCACATCAACAAACGCACTGAGCATCATACTTGATCTGTGAAGGGAGGCTTATCGTATTGCTAAAGCTAAGAAACCATTCACTCTTGGTGAAGAATCGACCCTGCCTGTCACAACAGACATTTGCTGTGAAGTTCTGGACTTCATTTATAAGTACAGGTAAGACAGAGATAATTACTCATGTTTTGTTTTCGTAATGAAATGTGCATAATGTGTGTTATAGTTTTTAAATGTGTTACAAATGCAGAAATCCATCATAACTCATAAACTGTTACCAATCAAATGACAAATAATTTAGTTTTATTTTTTTCATCAAAGAATCAATATCTTTTCCATGTCTCTCTGTGAATTGATTTGGCTCAGTCAGTCTCCTTCAGCACTTTGCAATGAGTCTACTCTGTATTTATAAATCTGACTCTGATCACGTCAGTGCCTCACCAGCTATGAACCCTACCGCACGTCACTGCTATAGTTGAAACACATTCTTTGGTATCCTTTCTTTAAAAAATTAGACCTTTTTTTTGTTCTCACTACAGTCTCTCCACTCCGTTTTCCATAGAGTCTTGAACAAAGTTACTTTTTATTGCAGGAAGACCAGCTGACGTCTTGAAAGCAATGCCTCCACACCAATTCAACAGTCTCCTTCTTTCTTTATTTCCACATGCAGCCCCTGAATGTTGAATGTTTCGGTGCAAAGTCAGTTTGAGGAAACTGGAAAACTGTTAAAGATATCAAGCCGGAACATGTCTGATTCAGTCTCTCCAATGTTACATGTTACCTAGCAGCACTGGGATTCAATTCAGATGCAGGCAGGTATTGTATCTGAGAAATATTCTGTTATTGTCAGCAAAATCTGACAGGTCTTATTATTACCTGAGTTCATCTTTGTCACCATTATCCTGTGATCTGTTTTCACAATTTTTCCATGGGCAGATCAAATCTGCTGTTTACGTCTGGGGTGACGAGTGAAATAAGGAAATTCACATGGATTGGCAACAGTTTGATGTTTTTCACCATTCAGCATTGGCTCAATATCAAAATGAGAGGAAAAACTCTTCTCAGGTGTTGCCACAAAGTACAGGAAAAAAAAAAAACACATCAGTTTTCTGGTATTTAAATCAAGAAACTACGTGTTGTATGATGGAGTGTTCTCATTACCTTACACTTCCTTGGCAAGCTTCTTTCAGTGAAGACGATAATTGCTACATAAATCTAAATGAGCAAAATTTCCATTATGTACTGGATGAAGAGAACAAAGATGGAGAGGGTCGCTCAGAGGAAGGAAGAGGCAGAGGTGTGATTTGTCCCAACATCCTTCTGGTTCACCACAGCAGCGGTCCTGTCAGGCTACAAGTCAACAAGGAGGCATATGTCACCGCAAAGTCGGGAAGGCAACAAGAAGACAGGCAAACTGATGACTCACTGTGACACATGCAGTCACAAACAACCAGAGAGCCGATACACACTGACACACAACCCAGTCAGTGCGGCACTGCAAGTCAATACACGAATCAGCTCAAATAAAAAAAAAAGCTGTAGCATAATGCACATTAAAAAGCATTAACCCATAACAGTGCATTCACCTAGGTGGACCAGTGAGTCTTCAAAGCATAGTTCAAGGTTCATACCATCTTTATTCCTGCTGTTAAGACACAAAAAAGAGTGTTTTAAATGCCTTCTTAACTTTGGGAACCCCCCTAGATGGACACAAGCGTGAAAAGTGCAATGCATAGACTGACCTAACCCCACCTGAATTATTATACAGTGTTTTAAAACTGAGTTTGTGTCTTGGAAATCTTTGTTCTGCACGTGGAAAAAATGGGACTCTTAGTTTTCCCAGAAACATTGCTGAAATGCATTAACCATTGACATTAAATGGGTTTTACTGGGGGAAAACGGGTGTGTGTTTTGATCATTTGTGGGACTGCAGAAACAAGATGCCTTTTATGCAAGAGCTGTCCCTATAGGTCCACATGAAGCAAAACACACAACCACCGTTTGAAGGGCTATGTTTTAAAGATCGTGACCTGTTTTCATATCTATTACCTGCAAATCCGTATAGGCTTGGATGTTATTGTTGTTGATCTTCCCAGCCTGGATTCGCTCCAATAATAAGAGTGTTTTTTTTCACCCGCTGCAATGGTGTCCACAGCAAAAGAGAGACTACACTGGCTGCTGCAGATTTCTAGCAGATTTGGATTTAAAGTCTTATTTTAATTCAGCCAACGTGGTTCTACTGATGAACGGAGGTCATGCTAACACTTAGGAGTGGCCCAGCCTGGTTCATAATGTGAATCTGATAGAGAATCTGTGGAGGTGTTGACAAGGAGAGCTTCCAACCTCATTACCACAGATAAATCATCATGAATATCCTCCAATGGTTTGTTGCACACATTTTGTTTGAAATACACTGAAGTTAATTTTGTTAACCAGTTCGCTAACCTTGCTTGCAAGCTGAATTATTGCAGTATTTGTGCGTTCACAAACACACAAGAATCCATCTTGTCCCGCTCCAGCCTCAACTGTTGAAGAGCGACCAAAACGGGTCAGTCAATCATGTTGAAGTATTGTGGAGCCGCTGAGCCAAAATAAACATGGCAGCACAGGAGGACGCATGCGTAGCTGTTGCTATCACATCTGCTGTCAGAATCGACGATTGTCATGAATGTCATGATCCAAATAAGCGCGCCTTGACCAGCGTAAGTTGTTGTGGTTTCTTATGGCATCTGTTGCCTGAAGCATTTTCATTTGATGGGTAGGCGGCAGTGATGGAGTCAAGACCAGTTCTTCCAAGACCAAGACCAAGACCGGGCTCTCTGATGCCAAGACCAAATCTTCATAATTAGACATATGTTGGGACACTGTTTTTATTTTATTTTATTATTTTAATAATAAAAAAAACTAATTTACAGCCTAAAGTGCAGAATTAAGAAAGATTAATTCTTCAGCTAAATCTGATATTAAATGATCTTCGTAATAAACTAATAATGATATTTTCAAACTGGTGCAACATTTTCTAACGTTTTCCAGTTCTTTTAATGTTTAATTGCAAGGTTGCATAAACCTCAGTGGTTTCTGCATGTCTAGGAAACAGTAGAACGTATGGTTTTATTTAGTCGTGTACTTTTTAAAAAATGTTTTTAACTTTCAATTATTGTTGTAATATGTCATTTTTGGCTAGCGCTAAGTCCGGAACAGCAGATGTAAAAAGCCAAAGCAGCTCCACAGAACGCGGGGGATTAGGCTGCTGTGAACTACCCCTTATATTTTTATTTCTTTACTTTCTTCCTCTTCCTTTCTTGATTAAAACTCCCCCCAGTGAACCCAGGCTCAGTAATGAGTTGCTTTTTAGGTCCTCGGGGAGTCAGAGTTGTCCTCATGTTTTATTTTACGCAGACACTTGAATCTACAGAGCTCAGAACAACATAACCTCAAAGCTGAGTGCTCCCAGCACTTCTCAGCTTTATAAATGTACACATAAACATCTTACGTGAGACGTAGATAGCATGAATGAATGTTGGGCTGGTGGGATAAATCCAACTCTCTGAGTTGGAGAGTCAAGAGGCAGTTCTGACTGCCTTCAGGTGCCGTGTCAAAGTTATCCCCGACAGTATTTGTATCCCCCGCATCGGGAGCGCAGGAAGAGAGGATCCAGTTGACCCCACTGCAATCAGGGCCGGCTGCAAAGTAAAAGAAAGTAAATAAAGTAATGAAGCATTAATTGTCGGTTTTGTAGGAGATGTTGATTCTCGCCCCGTGTAGATACATTGTGGGGGACGGATCGGGCTCGCTATGAATCTGGGGGGACAAGTAGGTTCAGTTTGTTAGCATTTTTTTCTTGTGATATACATTTGTGGCGAATATTAAAAGGAGTGAGTATTTCATAAATTTACAGGGTCTCAAACCGGCCTCAACCAAATTGTTCAAGGCCCAAAAATACGAGGACGAGCTCAACAATGAGACCAGGAAAAAACAGTCTTCAGACCTGCAGGAACATGTCTGCTTCATGTTCCATTCCTGGTAGGCGTCGCTTCACCCAATCAGCTCGGAAAGTTCTGCTGAATGTCCCTACTTTCCCCGAATGGATTTGATGTGCAGAACGGAGAGTGTGACACGTTATCAATCCGGCTTGCCAGGTCAGAAGTTTGTAGTTGCAGCATGACAAAATGGAGGTTGGAGGAAGTCGTCGTATGCAGTCTGTGACAGTGTTTAGGTAGGTGCTGTTAAAATCACATCCACGTGAAGGCAAGGACCTAGAGTTCGGTACAGAGTACGGCAGAGAGTTAACCTCTCTCTTTAACCAAGACTGTTAAGCTGTAGTTACTGAATCAGGTCTGTGGACACTCTCGCATTGGACTTTGCATACACTGGAAGGTTCCAGATGGGCTTCTCATTAGAGTTTTACCAGCACAGCAATAATAACATCAATTCTGCTGCAGCTCATTAATAAATATTGAATGACTAACTCTGGTAATCTGTCAAAAGCAGAAACTCAGCACACACACACATACGAACAGAGCGTATATGATATGTTGTTTCACTGACAGACGTATACAACGTGCGAATGAGAAGTGTGCATTGCCAGGGTTGCAGCACTCCATGTTCTCTCTGCGTTGCTGTGAGGCTGTTTGATGTTGGCACAGAGCCACAGAGTTCACAGACTTTGAAAGTTGGAGCAGCTGGATGACTCAACAAAACATACAGTCAACCTTTGACTGACTGTAGGCTTTTTTCACCACAATATTTAAAGACATTATTTCATACATCTGAATTAAGTTGTTACTCATTGCTTCACCATTTTTTAGTTTTTACCAAGTGGCTTTTGGCTTAAAACAGCTATTACAGTGTCGCCTATTGTGTTGTGTATGTTAGTAGTATGTGTGTAATCTTGGGAGCGCTCTCAGTTTGAATAGTTTAAGTGTTCAAAAGCATTGAGACAGGGTAGGTTATTTTGCCATGATATGACAAATTTCATGGAATTTCTTAATACTCAAGTATTAACTGGCATACTGCCATTAAGTTTGGGTGCTCTGCAAGTGCCCCAAAGTGGTCACATAATCATTCCTGATCAGAAAGAACTGCATGACAGTACGTACTGCAATCTTTGGGCCATTACTTGAGTATTTGAGCAGTGTTTCTATTAATGTTGCAGCAGTGGCACACATGTGGTACACATGTCCAAAAATCCACAACAGCTTGGCATAGCTCCTGATCAAACTAAATGCAACACAGATATGCAATAGTATGATGGCAGTATTAGATAAAGTTAGGTTATGGAATTAGCTCCTCGAAGTCTGAGGCCGAAGTTCTAAGCTGGAAAAAGATGGAATGTGTCCTCCTGGTGGGGAAGTCCATGCCTAAAGCAGAAGTAGTTTGATGTCATGCTCATCAGGGATGGAAGGATGGAGCAGTCCCCTGCTCCATCCTTTAATTAATTGAAGGATGGAGAGAGTTAGTTGGGGCCCTCGTCTGTAGTAATTTGAGCGCTACTTCTGTCTGTTGTTGTGAAGAAAACAACAGACAGAAAGCGAAGATATCAAGTCACCAGTTTGTCTATGTTACAACCCTCACCTTGGTTTATGAGAAATAGATCATGACTGAAAGTACAAGATCCGGGATACAAGCAGCTAAAATAAGCTTCCTTCATAGGGTGGCTGAATTCATCCCTAAAGATAGAGTAAGTGCTCTGTCTGAACTTAAAGTAGAGCCACTGCTTCCCCACATCGAGAGGAGTCGGTTTTGATGGTTTGGGCAATCGCTGCATCCGCTGCATCTCCTGCATCTCCTTTTGATGTTTTTCACTCACTTCCCACTGGGAGAAGAACCAGAACTTCTTTATGGGATTGTAGATCCCTTCAGATCTGGGAACACTGAAGGGATCCCTCAGAATGAGCTGGAGAGTATCACTGAGGAGAGGGATATCTGTGTTTCTGGATGGATGGATGGATGGATGTTAAATTGTTTAACATAACATTAATGTTTAATTGATGTGACTGTATATTTGTAGAAGATCTGTAAGAACAGCCATGATTTCAGACTGATCGGAGAACATAATCTAGCTCAGCCAATAAAGCAAAGAATTACTATTTAACTAAATATTTTCTTACTAAGTAGCAAAAGAGGGTGAGTCATGGGACGGTAATCTGTTTGCATTGTGAGTGAGGGTGATTTAACAGCAGGTTAGAATCATAGATTGTGTTGTAATTGTTTTGCACATATTGGGAGGGGGAGCGCTCGTGCGCGTCTCTTAGCGTGCGCTCCCTCCCTGTACTGTGATTGGACTAATACATTATTGATGATGTCCTGATGAGATCAATCAAGCCGGAGTTCCTTTTTTTTTTCTCCGTTTTTTTGGCTGCTGACACTGATAATGCCGTTACAACACACTAATAGCCCCTGTCATGAATATTTTAATCACAAGGAACACACACTCCATATTCATGACTTTTCTGTTTTTGTCTTGGCTTTTTCTTTTTACCCCCGTCTGGAGTCCACCCCCTCCTCTACAAAAACATGCAGTCCTCGCTGTATTTATAAAGCCGTTACTGTCATCCCCGTGTTTACTGTGAATCTAATCCCTATTAGACAGCAGATCATACCTTCAGAATACGCCAGATCTCTCATTTCATCCTCCTCTGCACCTCACTTCAGCGTGACCAGAAGTCCACAGAGAACCAAACCACATCTCCGCTGCTTTGCCGTCTTCTCTCTTCCGCCGCCGCATTGTTGTTTTATTTACCTCAGAGACAAACGCCATATTTATTCATGAATCCCCACAAAATGCTGGTAAAATAAACATTTGTTTCCTGCTAATGAAAAACATGTTCCCGAAATGAGTTGTTTTGTTTCCTGCTCGACCCCAAACAAGTTTGCACTCGATAAAACAAATAAGTATGAAAATAAAAGGGCAATAATGCAATTGCTCACAGTGTAAATGCATTTGTTCCAGCAACTATCCTGTGGAGGCAGGCGGATCAGTAATAATTCATAAACAAAAGAGCTAACTGTGTTCATAATTCATAAGAGGAGAAACATATACACCCCAGTCTTTGCGGTGGCTTTCGCGAGACCAACGTGCTTCTAAAAAGAAGCTACTAACAAAGCTGTCTTAAGCTGAGGTTTAAAAAGTAGCATAAAACACTTTTGTTCATTATTTTCTTTATCAGTCAGCAAGATGTAGAAAAAAAACTAAATTAAAATAAACATATGCAGTATGTATATGTATTTATAATTGTATAATTATGCTTGTATTATGTATAATAGTCATGATATGTTTCAGGAAAAATCCACCTATTGCTGTAATCCGAGGCCACAGATTTCAGGATTATTCTGTTAGACGTTTTTAATCATTTTTGGGATGGACAAAATGAAAGCATCTTTCACGAGTTCATTGCGGTGTGTGCTGAATGGCATGAATGTTTTAGGCTTTAGATGGAGGGAGATAAATTCAGTCTACGCCGGGGAGAGGCCTCTGGTGCTCACGCTGCCAAGGCCAGGAAGTGCTGTGTGGGAATATTCACACACCATTAAAATGTAATGAACAGAGAAACACAAAACATGGCTTCTCTTATGTATGTTTGGTGTTGCCCTTTTTTTTTTTTGGGGGGGGGGGGGGTTGAATTCTAAATCTGATAAATTCAGATAAATTGGGAAGTGTTTGGGTGATCAGCTTTGTCTTGAGGTTTAAAAGCCTCATTGTGTCAAACGGTTTTGTCCAGTCCTCAAGGGGTGGACACAGTTTCTGTAAACAAATAAGTGGATTATATGTTATGAAAGCATGGCTCACAATTTTATTGTAGTCGACACAAAACACATTTGGTCATGTTATAAGTGTTTGTGGCCACAGTTCTGTAGTAGTAATTATTGATGCCCTTGGATTCTGTAACGTGTTTGTGTCCTTGTATGAGACCTTTTAACCACATCAGAGGGGAGATATGGGAATATTCCACACCCGACCTAAAGTCTTCTTTTCTATTTCACCAAATTGCTCCCTCCGTCCATCGCACATCTGTGTGCATCAAGGTTTAGACTTTCACCATCACCCTGTGGAGGAATGATTCAGCTCCACGTTCTGAGTGAGATCATCTGACCACACACTTGTATTTTATATTATATACGATTAAGCATGGTTTTATATCATCGATGTCTGAAGTGCATTGGTTATACATTATATTTTGTTGCTAATAAAATTCAGCACAAGCATCTTTTTTCTTTAATCTGGATTTTGACACTGAAAATACAACCTTGTGAATTCACATCATGTAAATGGGATTTTTGGGGATAGACCTCCCAGCCGATGTATTGACCCTCTCAGCTTTGCTAAAAAGGGGTGAAATCCCATTTATTTACTTTATCTTATTTTTTTTTCATCTTATTGTCATTTTATTGTTGGATGAAAGTGATAATTATGAACGGCTTCATGCATTACACTTCCCTGGTTAGATTGTCTTTGTAAAACATGTAAATTTGATTACATTGTGTGTTGTTTATTCATTTATGTTATAATTATTTTCATTATTTTTATTTGGTTTGTCACTGTTGTTGTCGTTCCCTGGCTCCAATTTTTCTTCTTCTCTGGCATGTCCAGTTTGCCAAAAGAACCAGATATAGCCTGCCCAACTTTTAATTTAATAAAATAAACTGTGCAACAGGAAAAAATATATGGATAAAATGAAAAAAATAGTTTTGTTTAATTATAATTTTTTTCATTGAAACAATGATGGGTGTTGTAGTATTTAAATCCACCTATTATATCAGGAATATTCTAGTGGTGAGTTGGATTAATTCATGTTTGGGGCAAAAAAAAAAAATTGTCAATTGTTGAGTTAAATTTGTGTTATGTTTACATTTGTTGTTTTGTCATGAATATCTTTTAAAGCTCAAGGACTCATTTTATCATTACAAAAAAATGGATTTGCAATTCTTTGTGTAACACGTTCAAGAGGTTCTACCTTGAGACGCAGCAATTAATCGGCCAGATATTTAAATCAGACAATAATCTTTTGATCAGCCCTGATCTGAGATCCCCAGGTGATGAAAAACTTTTAATCTTTTTTCATTCATTTAATAAATTAAAATCCCAACCATAAACCCACCAACCGACAGCAAGTTCTGTGGTTTCTGATTACTGTTTTTGAGGTGATAAAAGATCTGATAAAGGTTAAGAGCAGATTATTTGATGCATATATGGCAATAATTTTTCAGTTGGATTTAAACCTACTACCCAATCCTAGAAACGTGCAGCACATTTATTTTTCTCATTACAATTGTGTTAAATATCATTGACAAAAAAATGGACTGAATCAGATTGTGCTTGAGCTGAATGAAATCGGGAATATTGGCCTTGAAAGGCTAATATGATCCCTAATTACAGCTGTAATGTCAAATTCAGATTTCTGTTTTCAAAGAAAGGAAGAAAAATGCTCTGTGGAAGCGTAAGAGAAGCTGGGGTGTGCAGAACTAAACCCCCTGATGGCTGCCGTCTCTGTGCCGTTTGCATGTGTTTCATGCACTTACAGTAAGCGTGTGTCTCACACTGAGTCTCTAGAGCGGTGGGGGAGGGACCTAAAGGTACCGTATCCTTAACCGAGCTGTCTAGACCTCTGTGGATTGTGTGGCACAATGCAAGCAGCCTTAATTCACACACTCAAACTTCCTCCCTGACTTTCATACCCTCGCTGTGTGTGGTAAGCAGCGCAGGCCGCCTCAGGCCCTGACTGTTTATGGTCAGCCAGAGAGGTCTGATGGAAGGATAGATGGATGAGAAGCATTGAATTACATGCTGACTGACCACAGAGGTGGACACTGACCCCTCAGGGCCAAACATTGTCTCTCCACAGAAGTCCATCCCCCCACTGCCCTACTCACCACTTTTATTCATATTTATATTCTTTCTCAACTAAAGTCTTTTCATTTTTAGTTTTGAAAAACGACTTATTGTCGGCGTCAAATGCTTACATTGACAACCTTTCACTTTACGGTTTCTCTCTGTGGCTGGAGGGCACAACACTGTGGAGAACTGAGAATGTCATAGAGGAGGGACTGTAATGTGTTAATACCTTGGACGTTTTTAGAAAGCTGCAATCATTATTAGGAAGATGACGGGCGCTGCAAGGGTGGCAACAAGAAACCTTTTTGTTTTTCTTATGATATTCCCCTTCTTTCTCTCATAATAAACAGAACGTGACATGCTGTTGTTTGAATAATTAAAGTTTGAGATGTCTGTATTATTCACATGAATGTATAGTCATATCCTACCCTGTAATAAAATATTATATAATAGTGCAGTGGATCTGAATGTCACTGTTGCACTAGATTAATTCAAATGAATTGGCTTGGCTTGAACTGACTTTGGACCAAACTAGAATGTGTATAAGTATATATATATATATATATATATATATATATCATTTTGTGCTATATAATTTAATTCAGCTGATCTAAATATAGGAAGTAAACTACATTCTTCAATATTTACCTGCATTTTATATTAAATAGATCGCCACTAGTGGAACAAAGACTGATCTGTAAAGGGAACTGTATATTTTTCTTCTCAGCAGTTTGTATTATCTTCGCAAATATATATTCCTCGCAACTCTGTTGTGCTGCCTCACTGTGTGCAGCGACACACAGCTACCATCATAACACTCAAACACACTCTCTCGCACCATCAAACCTTACTCCTGATAGGCCAAAGGGGGTTCCATTAGCCCCCACCTCCTGCTGTGAAACACCCACTCCTTTCTTTTTCCTCCACAGACACACGCTCACAATTGAATGCACTTGAATGTGGAAACTTAGTGCCCTGACTAAAAAAAACAACTACTGCATTCTTTCTTTGTGAAAGGCACAAATATCCCAGCAGTGAATATTTTCCAGGTTTGTAACTTCTGCTTTATCACGTGCAATAAAATCAACTGATTACACGTACAAGCAGCGGTTTAAAAAAAAAAACTGTAGCAAATGAATTATTTATGTTGCTTAGCAAAAAGGAAAAAGCAACGACCCTTGCACCCACGTCAAGGAAGTGTGCTTGACAACAAATGAAAAAGTTCAGATTTAGAGAAAGATAGGCGGTAAAGTTTTGTCCTGATTAACAGATCTTTTCTGTGTTGAAATATTATATATAATAATATAATAATTAATTAATTAATTAATATTTAATTTAATAACCTGCAAGAAATATTTTAACATTCTGAACACTGCGCTTTCTGCTGAGGAGGCAGATTTCTGTGTTAATGATTAAAATTCTTCAGCATGCAAGAGATTACCATAAGACCTTAAATTTGACGATGTTAAGCAAGAAGTAGAAAATAATATAATTTACATTCAAAACATTTTTGATTATGAATTTATATGGAATTTCTAAACCAATCACCACATTTCACATCCTTCTATTTGTCACCATCCCCTGTTTTTTTCTGATCGTCCTCATATTTTGAGCTTTTCTCATCCCATGTATCCCTCCTTCATCGCCCCCCCCCCTCCCATCTCTCACTCTCCCATGCCCCTCCTCAGCTCAGTAGCCGTGGCGAAGACAGCACGATGCGCTGCAATTACTCTAATTGGTTGTGACTTCTTCATTTACATGACAAGTGCACAGTGGTCCTGGGAACCAACGGCCTGCACTCTGCACCCTTCTGCAGCGCTGGTCAGCCCCTTCCTGAGGTCCTCTGGTGGTGGTGGGAGTTGGGGGGAGGGGTCGTCACTGTGAGGAGGGATGGTAGGAGACAAAGGGGGTGTTTGGGTGTGACAGGACGTTGTATCCCTTGGTCTGAGCATCTTCTGGAGTGTCCAAGGGGCAGGAGGTCCCAGACTAGTGGGAATGGGTCGTATCATCTGGGAGTCTGAGGAGGGACATGGAAAGTTTGGGCATGGAAGAGACACAGCTGAGAGGTACTGATTCAAGAACCAACACTTTTCTCAGAGGGATAACAGGAACCACAGAAGTCCCGATGTGGTTCCTGAGCCAGTTCGCATCGGAAGTGACACATTGAAGGGGGTTTAAGGGTTGTGGGAGTTTGGATGGACGCTCCCGAACAATATTGTCTGCTCCCCGACATTCCTGTTGCTCATCGTCACAGCGACGCTGCGACTGCGGCCTCCGCAAAGGCGCTGGTCTCAAACAGTGAAACCACTCATTAGCGTGGCCGCCGTGCATGTATACACGCGTGTGTGTGTGTGTTGTGTGTGTGTGTGTGTGTGTGTGTGCGAGAGAGAGAGAGAGAGAGTCTGTTCTGCGCTGTTAGTTTAAGCATTGAGTGTACTCAGCTGAGCTATTGTTATGGTAATTCGGTAGCTAGGTATTCATTCAGTGGGCGGCTCTAATGTTTGCTTTGCGGATAAAAAGGGGGTTTTATTACAAGCTGAAGTTCACTTGTCAGGACTAATCTCATTTAAACAGCTATTCTGGAGGGCAGAGAGGGTGAGAGGCTGTGGACACATACTTCTCATTCCTCAACAGGCTGTTAGCACGGGGCATGGTGCCGTTTGTATACATGCAGCATGTGATAATAGCTTTACAGGCTGAGGGCAAACACATCTACCCCGTGTGGTGGGAGATCCCGCCTCTTTACATCTATCTTAAAATTAGAGTCAAGTGCCCCAGTGTTGCAGAAAGTGGTTGAGGGATCAAATCAAACTGTTTATAGGATTAAAATGATACGAAGCTACAGTGGAAACAATAATGTGTGCGTATTTTCCACAAATTCAACATTGTGTGAACTCATCTGCTTGGCTCCACTGAAAGATGAAACAAAGAAATGTATCATTTTTAATGAAATATATAAAATCCCACTGTTTTTGTTGAAGACAAGTAACCTTTGTGGAAAGAGGGACGAAAGACAAGGACTTTACAGTGTATTAAGAAAGTAATCACACCCCTTGAACTTTTAAAGGTTTTTGTCAGGTCACAACCTCAAACTTGTATTTTGTGTGGACTTTATGTGATGGACCAACATGTAAGGGATAATGCCCGATGAGGTGTCCATTATCAGGAATTAATGGGCGACACGGAGGAGTGAACTGTCGGACGGCTGCCTCTGTGAAGTCCGTTAATTTCTGATAATGGACACCTAATAGGGCATTATCCCGCTAATACCATGGTCACTTACAAACAAAATAAATATTAAACTAATTATTAATCCTTTAATGTTTCTTCCACCGTTAAAATCGTCTTTGTTTCACAGGAAGTGGCTGAGGGAACTATTTAATATCTCTTGTTTTTGCGCGTTGCCAAGGTAACCAACTGTCTAGCCGTTACCAGCCAGCGCAATAATTTAGATCAATCAGGCTATTTGACCAGACCTTTTTTAATAGATGTCCTATGACACTTTCTAACGGACATCCTGCAGCCAATCAGAATCAAGTATTCACCAGACCATGGTATAAAAATTGCGTGAATTAGTGGAGAATCATAAGGCACTGCTAAAGAGTTTTACAAGCATTGTGAAGTTGACAAATATCTTTTCAACTTTCCTAAAAAAAAAATAATTAAAAAGTTAGATCTGCATCCAGCCTGCTTTACGCCCTAAATTAATCTGGTGCAGCCAGTTACCTTCAGAGGTTTGTTAGAGAACATCAGGTGAACAAACAGCACAACTAAATCAAAGAACAAACTAGACAGGTCAAGGGTGAAGTTATGGAGAAGATAAGGTTAGAAAAAAAAGCCCCCTCCCCACAAATCTGGACTTAATAAAAAAGCAGAAAACTTTTGCCACATTTAGTCCTGTTTCCAGTTTGCCACAAGCAATGTAAGGGACACAGCAAACATGTGGAAGAAGTCGCCCTGGTCTGATGGGATGAAAGTTAAACTTTTTGGCCAACATCCAAAACTACCAATGGCCAAGACTCTGAACGCACCATCAGCAGCATGCAGTGTGCATGCATTTTCTTCATCAACAACAACAGGGAACACGTTCCAGGTTAATGAGCAAATGGCGCTAAACACAGAGCAATCATACAAATACCTTGTGAGAGGCTGCAAAGAAGTGGGAAATGGCCCAGTCAAGGTCCAGCAGTAAATCCAAGTAATTAATCAGTTGCAAGATCTGAAAATGTACGTTCACAAATTCACCTGATTTATTTTGCAATTCTGCTCTACATTGTGTTGGGCTGTCACATTAAATCACTTTTTGTGAAGTCTGAAGATGTAATGTGGCAGAATGTAAAAAAGCTCAAGCGGTATGAATACTTTTGCAAGCCAATGAATATGTTGTTCATTCACTCTTTCTTTGGAAAGTGATGTCTTAATCTCCTGTGGGAAAATATAAATAAAGCAAAGCAAAAGTACTAATGGTCTAGATATACGAGAAGGGTTAAAATAAAATCTGTCCTTTGGTGTGCCAAGAGCTCTGTTTTGGTCACTTTTGCATAACATCTTCAAAGAAATAGCTGGCAACACTTTTCATGACAAACTGAGCTCCAGGTCCAAAACTGCCGTTTCTGAATTTCCATCCAGCTCTAATTTCCATCTACAGCTGAAGTCAGAAAGAGGAATTTCTCAACAACTCTTTCACATATCAATCCCCTTTATTAACGCGATGTGAAAGTGTTTCCGTTCTCTCAGCGATTCAAGTTTTAATCCAAATAAATGAGCAGATGCAATTACTGAGGACGTTTATGACCTGCGGTGACCCAAGTGGGGACCCCTTGACCGCCGAGAGAGAAAACAATGGAGATCTCCCTTCAGGGATCACACCGAGAAGAGCAAACGACAATGACACGCGGTAAAGCAGGACTCACAGTAGACTGTGTTTCTCTGAGGGTTGGGTTTGCTTTCGAAACCAATGGGTTTAGCTGGACACGGGGGAAATGAAGACGGCATGGAACGAAGATTGGGGAGTCAAGGAGTGAGACGGGGAGACACGACATGCACAATTTACGCAGAGAAAGGGACTGAGATGGAGAGAGGAGTGTGAAGAAATGCTACCTTTGTTAGAGAATGTGAACTTTAGTGAACAATTTCACTGCACCTCCCCTTCAGAAGAATATCTAATTAGACTTTTTTTTTTCAATACACATTTTAAAAATCCAATTAGTCCATACAAAAACGGAACATTGCTCTCCCAAGGTGACAATAGATTAAAATAGATAGGCAATTTCGATGGCTCCTTTGAAAGATGCTTCATCTTACTTTTTCCTCATTATGCGGTCAATGTCCAATCAAGCTTTTAAATTCAAACCAAAAAGAATAACAGAAAAGCTACAGTTATCTCACCTGCTGTCATGGTGTTTGTCACTGAGACCCAAGCAACAGCTAAGGATAACTGCGCATGGCTTTAATGGTTTATCGACTCAAGAGAAAAAAATGATGTTTTCTTCCAGGTTCGGTAATGGGTTCCAGGACGACATAGAGGACAGGTAGAAGATTATTTCATGAGGTGAAGAGTGATAATTTGCAATTAGGATTGAGAGGAAGCTGAGGTCTTACTGCTGTCGGAGTTGGGGAGTTTTCCAAGAGAAAGGGCAGTATACCCACAGGGGGCTGAGATAGGCAGGTCGGGGGGTGTGGACCGGATTGTTTTGTTTCTTGTTACAGGAGGGAGACGGCGACAACAGTGGAGGTGTTATATGGTGGACAGGCAGGTGAGTGATGATGTTGTTGTGTGGAAAGGTCCAATTGGCCGATCCGGAGAGAAGAAACCAGAGGAGTGCTGAGGAGATTTTTCAAGGGAAATCCGGAGGTCATTTTGATGATAATCCCCTGGAAGCAATGAGGCAGAGGACTGAAGACCAATGGACAGACTGCAGACTGAGATACTGGGATAAGAAAAAAAGCTAAGAACATAAAGGATTAAAGCGCAGCAATGTAGAGGAGGCCTGATTCCCACTCTGTGAGTAATAACAATCCGGCATCTGCCTCAGGAGATGCCGGCTCCATTTGATTGGTCTAGATGAGCGCCACCTGTGAGAACACACCTGCCGGTCACACTCTGCAATCAGGGAGGTAAGGCACACACACACACCTGCACACAGCCCTGTGGACATGACATCTACTTGCTTTGTTTGAATATTTAGGATTAAGCCAAACACTAGTCATCAACCACAAGGATGTAAGCAATATTTTAAAATGGTGTTAATAATTCAAACGTTGCAGTATGTTGGGAAGAATGTTTAAATGGTTTAAAATCCCAATTATCAATGGAGCAGATGATACAAAACCAGACATGGGTTCATTGTTGGTCAAACCATGCCTGGGCTGTATGGGACAACATCAAGCTTTGATATTGTAAAAGGACGCAAAGGATCATTTGAAATTTGCCTGTAAATATATCAAACTGTTTTTATATTAATGATTTTTTTATTTTAGTATGTTTCATGGAAGATCTGGCACCAGATTTTATCGTGGGAAACTATAATTTATATTAAGGGGATACTGATCTAGGTGAACAAAATTAATTTTAAGGAGTAACTACATTAACCAACAAAATGGCCAGAAAATACATCATTAGTGACATTCACATAATAAAACCGTAAGAGCTGCAATTGAACACATGGATATAAAGGACTGCCCTGTATTATACCGTCATCCATGTCCCGGCTACTGAAAAACATGCCCAAAGCATGATGCTGCCACCACCATGTTTCACCGTTAGGACTGGACATTCAGGAAGAGTTCATTTTCCACTGGATAAAGCGATTTGCATCTGACATGACTTTCCGCTTGCTTGCTGTGGCTTCCTACTTAAAACTTTCTTTCAACGATCCCTTTCCTTTTCAGGAGATACATTTTATTTCCACAGCATCTTTCACAGATAAAATCACAAACCACTTTGAAAAATTAAAAGCAAAAAATTAAAAAGGTAGAATAAAACATGGTTAAAAAGACCAAAAACCTAAATGAACGTATAAAATTAAAACTATCGCAGAAAAATATTTGAAACTATAATTATAACACATGATTGTTCTATTGTGTTTTATTTCATTTTACTATACTATCTGGGTGGAGGCTTCATATCAGCCCAGTAAGTTATTTTTTTTTCCATCTCTCAGCTTTTCTCAGGAGGTGATTGTGACTTTCTGCACACGCAGACCCACCACACTGACACGGGTGAACCTCCGGGGAACTGAGATTGGGACAGGGGACTCCTGAAAGTACCTGGGTGTTCACCTGAACACTATAAACTGAACTGGAGTCACAGCTGATGCTCTTTACAGGAAGGGTCAGACTCTACACGCTGAGGCGACTGAGGTCTTTCGGGGTGCAAGGAGCGTTCCTGAAGCCCTTCTTTCACTCTGCGGTGGCATCGGCCATCTCCTGTGGTGTAGTTTGTTGCAGCAGCAGCTTGTCTACAGCAGCTAATTAGATAAGCTCATCAGGAAGGCTATCTGCGTCCTAGGCTGCCCCCTCGACACAGTGAAGGTGGTTGAAGACGGAAGGACTTTGGCAAAAATAACATGACTGTTGGACAGTGCCTCCCACTCCACACATGGAGCTGTAGCAGAGCTGGAGCGCTCCTTCGGTGACAGACTCCTGCAGCCCAGGTGCACAAAGGAGCGCTATCGCAGATGCTTCCTCCCAGGAGCTGTCACACTTAACAACCATTTCTTTCATTTATTGTCATCTGTTGGTAAGTTGCTAGATAGTAGTGGCCTAGTGGTTAGTGCATTGTGGATGGGTCCTGGAGGGTCTGAGTTCAACTCCCACAGACTGCCTCTCTAGGTCCCTGAGCAAGACCCTTAACCCCAGATTGCTCCCCGGGCGCCGCACAGTGGCAGCCCACTGCTCCCCAAGGGGATGGGTTGAATGCAGAGGACTGATTTTGTTGGAATGTATGTTGCAATGACAATAAAGATGATTATTATTGTGGTCCTTTATGCACAAACATGCACGTATGTTTTATACATTTTATTAATCACCCTACTAAATTTCACATTTCTTTAACCTGAGTATCCAGTTTTTTTTAAACAACTGTACAGTATTTTTTTTTTTCTTATATTATAAATGTGCACACTTTTATAGTTTTTACCATTTGTCTCACTTTGCTGCGGTTCCACCTGGATTTCCCCTCAGTAAGACAATAAGAATTTTCCTGTTGTCTTCTGTCCTGAAATTCCTTTAAGTCAGATTTAATGTGACTGGAGTTTCGCTGTAAAAGCCTCTGCGTTGCTTCTTTTTTTTCCAGCTGGTTAGTCCTCCCCTGTGTAACAGGCGTCTGTAATCAGCAGTGGGCTGTCCCACACATCACCTGTGAGAGATGCAGTCTGTGCGTTAACCGTGACCTGCTTCTTTTAGGGGTTGGGGGCCGAGTTGCTTTCAGCTTGCATCACTCAGACCTGCTACTGTGTTTTCCTCGCTTTGAGCTAAAGCGGCTATCAAAGACACGGTCTGAAAAACACGCTCGGTCTGCAGCACGCTCATGAGCGACGCACTCAGCTTCTTTACCTTTGTCAGATTTTACAACCACCACTTTAACAAAACAAAAAAAAAAAAGGTATCTAAAAGAGGTCTTTTTCCTTCCGCGCTTCCACTCCGCCTCAAGGAAGCCGCTCAGAGCTTTGGCAGCCATAAATGTCAGTATCACTGCAAAATAAAAGGGTGATTGTTTCTTTATTCTCGGCAGGCTTTGTGTCCTGCAGAGATAGTATGCTAGGTGTGTTCTCAGAGCAGGCAATGTGGCTGCGTGTGCGTGTTGTCTGAGCGATGCTTTTGTTGACTGTGTGAAACAGACACTTTCTAAAGTTGTCTTTTGAAGTTGTCGCTCCTCTGGGAGAGCAAAGCTGTGAGCTCGGAAAAAGGTGACAAAGCAAAAGGTACGTGATGTGTAACAGGACAGCGCGCACACACCCGGACATGTGATCAGTGGTACACACAGTTACTCTCGTGCTCTCAGCAGGCCTGCAGGTTCCCCACTGAACAAGCCAGAAATGAAACCCAAAGCTAGCGCGTGTGTTCTCTCTGAGCACGGCTGCTCCGCTCTCACGCTCCCTGCGGTGTGTCCCGAGAACACGCTCACACACGCACGCACACACACACACAGAAACTCTCGTACTGTAGGGGCAGAGAGAGATTTTAATAAGCAGAGAGAGTTTTTTTTTTTTCTCTCTCCCTCTGCCAGTCTTATCACTGAGCTCATCATGGTATCCTTTCAGAGCCAGGTCACAATAGAAGCGGCATCGGAGATGAACTCCCAGAGAAGCCACAGAGCAAGAGAGAGGAAGAGATGACGAGGTCATGACCACTGTGGCACATAAATGAACCCTCCACTGCCAACAGGAGACGAGAGGAGGGGAAAAAAAGAGAGAGGTGTATTGCTAACAAATTAGTTTTGGCTCGTCTTTAGAGATTGGCCACTTTGATTGGTTCCTGGAGTCTCTTTGGCACATAGCAATTAGGAACCACACAACCCCTGTTCTCCACAGAGACGGGAAAAAAAAAAGCTGGAGGAGCTGCCGCTGCTGCTGCTTTGCCATGCTGACTAAACGCTGGCTGTACTCTGGTGAGGGAAAATGAAGAGCAGGCACCGAAAAGCCCAAAAAAAACCTAAAGTAGAGATCGTTTAGAAGAATGCAAGGAGATACTGGACCGCAGACGTTTGGTCAAAACGGAAATCCAGGCTGAACTGGAAAAATGTTGTGATCTACATTAAACTAAATTAAAAGGAAAGTGAGGGTTTGTTTTTTCTTTTGTTTCATTCGTCTGAACAAATGCAAAGCCAGCATTTTTATATACATAGTTGGATGGCTTTGCTCTAACCTAACAGAAAAACGGCACAACTCAGACATTAACCCACCAACCACTATATTCGAGAAACCTTGTTAGCCCCAGGTTGGACCCCCTTTTGGCTTCAGAACTGCTTTAAGTCCCTGTGGCATATACTGAACAAGGTTTAAAAACATTCTGGCCTATATAGTCATGAGAGCTTCCTGTTCAATGTTGAAATTAATGCATAAAAATTTCCAGTTCAACAAGATCCAAAAGATGCAATGTTGGACTGGGATCTGGCGAATGTGGAGTCCAATGGGCTCACTCTTATGGTCAAGAAAACAGTTTAAGCTGGTCTGAGCTTGTGGCATGGCCCATTAGCCTGATGGAAGCAGCCGTCAGAAGATGGGCATACTTTGATCATACATGGATAAACTGAGCAACAATGCCCAGGTAGAGTGTGGGGTTTAAACTATGATTAATTGGTACTAAGGGATCTAAATTGTGCCAAGAAAATATCCCCTTCACCATTATGCCACCATCACCAGCTTGAACTGTTGCTACAAGGCAGGATGGATCAATGCTATCTTGTTGTTTAAACCCAAAATTGAGATTCACTGATGGAAACAAGTGCTTATTTAAACTACTAGTTTTGTCTGCCCATTCTCCTCCAACCTCTGACACAAACAAGATAGATTTGTCCATACAACAGGTGCTCACTGGGAAGATTTATCTTTTTGAATTTTTCTAAAAGCCGGAAAGATGTTTGTGTTTGACAGTCCCAGATCAGAAGTTGATAAAATACTCAGACCTGCTTTTCTCACAGCCATAACCATGCTACTTTCAAAATCACTTAAATCCCATTTTTTCCCATTCTGGTAATCAGCTTGAACTCCAGGAAGTCGTTTTCACCACGTCTAAATGCTTCAGTACAAACGGTTGCTGTCATATTATTGGCCGATTTACTATTCGTGATATAAAGCAGTTGAATATGTGAACCTAACAATATGGCCGGTGAGTGTGGCTATATGCACAGCTTTTAAAAGATTTTTACAGCTTTTTATTATGATTATGATAATTATTATTACTATTATTTATTTTTTCATTTATTTATTCATTTTTGCTGTCAAGCCAGCAGCAATGTTTTGTTGTATCATTGATGTTTTTGCTCCATACTAGACAATATGGTCTAGAAAAATGAATGAATGATGCTGTCTGGCAATATTGAAAAGTGATAGTCAATCTTGTTATTTCTTCATGCAGCCAAGATGTTTGGTGAAAATGACAAACATTGCTTTTTTTTGTTTTGTTTTTTAGTGTTAACAGGATAGCTGTGTAATGTGGATTTGTTCAGGCTGCATATAGTTCTAAAAATGTCTTTATATTGCCAAAACAGAGCAGGTTCTACCTGAATAAAAAGAACACATCTGTTTTTCAAGAGGCTTTGCTTTCATGCTAGCTAAAGTCTCTTTCTCAAAATGTTGGCAATATTGTACAAATAAAGCTGTCATGCTGTCTAATTAGGTGTGCTGTACTACACAATTGTTAACAGGGCCAATTGAAACAGTGGATAAATGCTGGTGTTTATCCACTGTTGTGTATTTGATCTGATGGCTATGTTGAGTGTAAAACACATATGCTGCTCGGGGTTGAAGGTGACACTGAGTGTGTGTGTGTGTGTGTGTGTGTGTGTGTGTGTGTGTGTGTGGGGGGGGGGGGGGGGTTCTGTTTTCTGTGTTGCTCATTTTCAGTCAGACTAAGCGCCTGTGGCCCGTCCCTGTGGTCACTTCAGGGTGTCCTCCTGACCTCCTCTCTGCTCAGCCACACCACCATAACCCACTCTGACAGATCCTCTGTCCTCCACTCAGGAACATCCAGATTATTTTTGTCCTTCATTGCTGTATATTGGTACAGTATTTCCAGACTGTACTGTACTCTTACTGTAGGCAGACATATTATGCACAGCTCATCACATCTTTAAGCACCTCCTGCAACGATGCAGAAAAAAAAGGCTTAAAATGGATTCACCTTTCTTATAGGTGCATTATCACACAGTGAACATTTTTGAAAAACCTGTGTGCATTTATTAAGTTAGACAAAAACAAAGACAAGCAATAAGTGGTTTAAATTGAATTACTTGTGGCAAAATGGTTGGGATCGCTGCTTTCAGGGATGTACACCCTGTACAACCTTTTCCAAATAGGACAGCACTTAATGTTCTCCTGTAACATTTCACAGGGTTGGAGCATACAGAGAAAGAGAGATCTGTGACTATTCTTCTTTTTTGGACAACTCCTCTAGATCACCCAGGATCAATTGTCCTCTCTTTGCTCTCTTCTACTTCAGCCCAGCCACAGGATTTCATAGGTTTAGGTCTGTCAGCTTGCAAAAAGTTAATTTTGTTTGCTGAACCTTTTCTGTGCTGCTGAATGACCCCACAACAAGCCTTTTCCAGTTTACTGATAGAGTCAACCAGATGAAGGAATAAATTGACCAATATGGAGTGTTTCGTTGTCAAAATCTCAACCTGAGCCTCATCTGAACAAAACAAACAGTTCTAGTTAGAGACCCTGTAGAGTTTAACGTTTCCTTTTATAAAGGTATAAAGGCTTATAAAGGCTTCTTCTTTGGATCACTGGTGAATCGTGTCAGAAAATGGCTGGATGGATATTGTGCTACTACAAGCTTCTCAGTTGAAAAAATATGTTTCAGCCTTAAATCTGCCAGTGGTATTAATAATTTTGGCCTCAACTGCAGGATCTCTTTTGTCTTTCAACTCTCCATTTAATCTTAAATACTTTTTTTCTTGCTCATTTCTGGTTTCAGGGTAAGCGTGACCTGGAATGACAGGTTTTCTCCTTTTGTTTTAAGCAGAAACTGTTTTTCGTCTAACATTTAAGTTGGAGTTGCCGGTATGCACACATTGTTAGGTGGGTACGTCCTTATTTACTTTGTGTGTGGAGAGGCATGTTGCTTGAAAGGCTAAAAGCTGCTGCCGTGTCTGCCAGGCTTAGAGTTAGCAGCAGTGGTTTAATTTACTTGTGGTGACACGGCACACCGAGACAGGCAATTAATCTTCATCCTGGAAAGTTTCTGACTGCTGTGCTCATTTGCAGCTTTTTTTGAAACTGCACTCTAAAGTTTCATGAAGAACAACAGCATATGTGTCGTGATCAGCATGCTGCTATCTCGTTGTTAAATCCCCTTCGCCCTGAAATTGCAATGCGCACTGGAAAAGTTTGATTTAAACACAAGCAAGAAATAGTGTGAATTAATTTAGCGAGGTGCTTTAACCAATTATATTCATCCATTATCTTGTTTGATCGGTGTCCCTCACCCTAATCCTCGTCACGGCGCTCTCTTCCTCTCCGCACACGGGGAAAGTTACAGAGGAAGTTTGCCCAACTCCCGTGGCTTGGGTGGCTTCTCATTGTGTTTTTTATTCATGTGTTATTTGTTTATGTGGATTAATTATTAAAAATTCTGTGCATTTTACAAAGGTTCAAGTCTGCAGATAATGATTCCTCTCCATTCTCTCCCAATGGGTTGTGTTTGTAATTTTCTTGAATATAAAGTTGCATAATTCATGTGTATCGGCGGGCCGCATCCATTAATTATGTCTGTCTTTAAGGTGCTCGCTTCTTTACCACGTCTTCTTTTCCCTTTATTCCTCCCCTCGTTCTTCCCCTTGCTCTCTGTGTATCATCTCCTCTGGATCACAACAGAAATAAAGACTTTACAGCGCTTCCCTGACTGATCTCTCTCTCTCTCTCTCTCTGATTTTTGAGTTCGTAAGGGTCAAATGGACTGTGTCCAAGTTTCAGCTTGAAAAAAAAGAAAGATGAAAAGAAACTATGAAGAAAGGGGAAAAAGTTTGCAGTGTTGCTGTGATGTAAATGCCCTTATTTAGTAATTTATAGAAGGGGGGAATTGAGAACAATTCTGTGGAGATTCATAAACTATTGATGTGTCTAATCTTTTAGATCCTGCCAACATGATGATCATGATATGTGTTAGCGCGAGACACGTCAACCCCCCAAACACGCACGCACGCACACACACACACACACACACACGCACATGCACACACACGCACACACACGCACACGCATGCACACACACACACACACACACAAACACACACACACACACACACATCATTCCTATTTCTGTCACTGTTTCCCATTTTCCATCCACACCTTCAGCTGCGGTCTGAATTTTAAGACCTCACCAACCTCAACATATTAACAGCGCTGATGGTCGGTGTCACCTCCGATCTTTCTAACAAATAAACAGGTTACGTATGTTTTTGTTTAACTCTTAGGTCAACCCTTATGCCTCCTTTTTTGCAGATGTGGAACTATCTGCTTTCTATCTATTTTGGAAATGAATAGTCAAGTCCAACTTTCTCCTTAAAGCTACCCCAACACTGAGTTTTAGAAAGTGAGAGATACTGGTTCTTACATAAAAATCATCATTCAGCTATAAATACTTGCACACATATGTTAGTTATTTTTACAGATAGGAATTATATGGTGCCTGTTTTTTCAGCTGCCTGTCTGTTACTTTGCATAACTTACACACACGAAAAAATAGATAACTGCTGAACAGTCACCTCTGTATAACGCTGATTGTTGTGAACAATGGATACGGAGCCATTATGCTGGATAGTTGTGAGAAAAGCAGGCAGAAATTACCCTAAGCAGAAAGATTAGGGAGACTGTTTTAATAGTGAATGTTGAACTTCCCAGCAGCAGCAAATAATATAGAGATAGACTAACATAAGTGGCACATATTTGTCAGGTGGTAGAAAAATGCAGAATTTGAAAAGATTGAATAAATAGTGCTGCATTTGTATTAAAACCTATTCATGGTAATACCACGGAGAGGTAACAAAAAAAATTAACCTTGAGAAGTGAAACTAATGAAACCAAAAGTAAATAGAGTCCACCTGTGTTTATTTTATTCTCAGAATAAAACCAGATGTTCTGGCAAGGCTTTAGATGTTTGTTAGAGAATATTAGTGAACAAACAGCATTATGACGAATACAGCAGACGGGTCAGAGATGGAGACGTTTCAAACAGGGTTGGGGTGTGAAGCAATGTCCCCAGATATTGCTAAAGCAAAAAGTAAAAGTAAGTAAAAGAGAAGAAAAGATACAAGAATTAAGCATCTCAGGTTTTTTCAGACTTTTGTAATTGCAACGAGGCAATATATGTGCAGTCTCTCTTTGAGTGTGGGGTGTGATCTTTGAAAGAATACAAACATCAGACAGTGAGTGCAGTAATTATTATTAGATTGAAAAAAAATTACTTTTCACTAGAAGATTATTAATTTCTTCCAGACTTTTCACAGCTGTAAGTAAGTAAGCAAGTAAAGTATATCTATTACAGTTTTTTACAATTCCATAAACACTAAAAACAAAACAATTACATAATTATCAACACCGTTCACTCAAGAAGCGAAACATTGGACCAGATTCTCACCACTATAAACACAAAGTCAGCGCAGTCAGTGCAGAACAATACACACGGTGATTTGCGAAAGACTAAACACACTTTGTCCATGTTAGACACTGAGGTATATCATGATGTCTCTTCCTTGCAATTCCAAAGCACTGACTGACAAATCACCACACCCATGAGCCAGTCGATCAAACACACACATCAGGTGTGCAAACACGCAATTTCTTTATTGTAGACACGACAATCAGGTTTGAGCTCTACAAGATTGCAGCAGGTGAGTTCACCTGCTTTCAACCTAAATGGAAGAAGTCAGAGGAAGAGGAGTGAGGGTGAGAGGCAGAATCCGTGGAGGACGAGCAGGAGGTGGAGATGGAGGAAGACCTGAAATAGGAGGAGAGCGTCCTCAAAGACGAAGGGGACCAACGTTGTCAAATGTCAGATGTGCAAGGAAGGATCCATCATTTAAGACGGTTCTTCCCACGTTGGCTTGCCAATGAGGATATTGCCTGCAATGTTGATGAAATTAATTGGCCACATCCAGCTAGGCGAAGAAATGTGTAGCATTTACTGTCATTTATGTTACTCCGATTTCTTTTTGTTTTCTTCTTTTACTTTACAGCATTTTTTTACCTGTACTGGCAGTACAGCATTTTTATTTATCTGGACTTACAGTGTTGGGGCATGTATTTATTTATTTATTTTTTTTGCAATTGTCTATGTTGACAGATTTTGGTAATATGAAGAGAAATAAATCAGATTTTCAATTGTCTGCAGCATTGATTTTGTGTTGTGTTTTACCAATTACCATGTTGTATATTTTCACTTTCTCCATGTACTTCGCTTACAGTAATCTAAACACTGAGGGGTAGGGAATTGTTAAAAGTGTTACTGGTTCGTGTAACTGGTTCAAACCCAATTAAGCCTTATGAAACGTGTGTGTTTCACACGGTTTTTATAACTGTTTATATAGTTTTTATAAGAGTGTTTTATTTTGCACAGGATCTGAAGGGTTCTGCACATTGGGTGTGTAGTTGTGCTAATAGTGTTTTTAAAATTCTGAGCCTTCTTTTCAAAACTGTGCTTAAACAATCGTAAAAAAAAATCTGTAAGCGCATTTTACAGACAAAGCAATCACAAAGTGCTGTACAGAAAACTAACAAAACAACAATTAAATAAACTGATAAAAATAAGATAAAACGACAGAATCCCAGCAAAAATAACCATTCAACAAAAGGCTTGCATAGGAACTTTGTGATATTTTGTTTTACCATAATGGATCGACTTGGATGTACATGTGCATGTCTGAATAAGCTTCGCTTCCACCCGTCACTTGAAGCAATCTGTGGTCTAATCAGGCCCAGTTAACAAAAGCAACAGCAGGAACCGGACTGGAAATCTATGCACATCTAAATAATACACCATCGGTGGATGCCAAATCTCTCAGGCTACAATCTCCCCCCTAAGGGTGCATGCCTGGAGCTCATTTGTATACAAAATAAATCTAATGTATGCTTTCAACGCATATTTAACATATGCCACTCACTGATAAATTATTCACAAAAAAAACGAGGAGCTTACATTTTTAATCGCCACCGTTTCGTCTTCCCAATGAGAAAAAGGGAAACGGGAGGACAATTGGTCCGTGGAGAGAAACGAAACTATTTTGTTGAGGTTAATTGAATACAGTAGTGATTTTAAAGAAAAGTAATCTGCACAGGCCCCCTTGTAGAAAAATAAAATAAAATGAATGTGCAACACATGACTTTTAAACATACTGATTGATTATTTGGGAACATGTCAGGTGCTCTACAAACATTTGTTGTGCTGCTGCAGCAGGAGCATCCCAATCTGCTGCAGCATGCATGTTAGGGTCAGTAACCCACATTTGCACGCTGACTAACACATGAGCTCACCCAGAAGCTGAACTGTGAAGGTTAGATGTGTTTAGGGGGTGGTTTGCAACATAGAGATGATTCATAATCTAGCCATGCAAACAGTTGTTCTATATAATACGTATTCAGATTTCTGGGTTGTTGTGGCAAGTCACAACAAAAGATTCCAAATTAAGAGGATAGAAAAAGTGGAGAGTGCACATTTCTACATCAAAGCTTCACATAAACCTGCGCACTCAAAGCGTGAATACATTTTAGTGATCTGTCTTCTTTGCGATCGTTAACAGTGTGTGCTCCTGCCTTTGCTGCAAGCGTATTTACTCATACATACACACTGGGTGCATTGCTTTAAACATAAACGTCACAGATGCACTCATGGATGCACACACGTTGTCCCTGCGTGCGTCTTTGCCCTCAGCCCATTTGGCGTGTTGCATAAATGTGACAAATATGACGACAAGCTCTCCTGACACCATGCCTGTCACAAGAGCCTGGACCATGGCTGGTTATCTTCATCTAGCTCAAGCAAATGAACAGATTTCTCCTGGTTGAGTAAAATATCTGACAAAGTAGAAATAGGTGGTAACGAGCAACATCACTTGAACTTTGTTTCAACTTTTTGATTTTCGTGTCCAGTCCAAAGGTTGTGCCTCTGAACTGAGAGGAGACCTAATTCATGAATTTAGAAATGTCTCACTCTAATTTGAAAGTTGTGAATACAGGTTTTAACCTCCATGTGAGAAAAAATAGTCAGGCTGAGTCCCATTTCACCGTTTATGCTTCTAACTCTGCAAAAGGACGTACCCAAAACTTTCTACGCCCTAAAACTGATTGTTCAGGAGTGCCCATGGCAAAAACGAGGTTCTGAGCTGCACTTTTAAACATGCTCACAAACGTCCATATTTACTCAGATGAATCACTTTCTTTCCTTGTTACAGAGAATATCTGACAAAAAATGTCTTCTACGATTAAAATATTCTAATATATCATGATGGTATCAATCTCTAGCTTTAATAAACAAATAAATAAATAAAAGTAGTTCGAGTCAAAAATAGTTTGCGGTTACGAACCTCAATTTAACACCTAGTTTTACTGTAATTCACTGTTGTAGTTTTGATAACATTGTAAAATTTTTACACCCGTAGAAAATGTGGAAAATGGGTCGTATTTATTGCTTTAAAATATTGTTCTGTCAAAATAAATGGCGATCATGTGACTTTGTTTCTCACCATATTACATTTAGCATTACTGTTGCTTCAATAATTGGCTTAAAACAACAACAAGTATTTTTGATGATACATCTGTTTATGACGTTTTGTGACGTTCAAAGTAAAGTTAGCATTTCTGCTTCCTACGATGCTGGATGACAACTTTTTATGTAAATTTTTCGACAACCAATTAACCGAAGCTGCTTTAAAATATGTTACAGGCTAAATGATCAATTCAAGGAGGAAACACGCTAATGTTAACCGCTCTGCCTGAAAAATGCATTGACGGGAGAAAATTGTATCATCAAATTGCTGGATTCATGATTGGAAACCAAACTACAGATTTGAACATCCTCAGTTTTCATTTGAGAAATCTATGACAGATAACATACTAGTTTAGTTGTTTTTTTATGAAGTATTTCCTGCGACATATAGCATTTTAATAGCAACTATCTTGTTTTTAAGTAAGGAACCAAGGAAAGACTACTACCCTATGGGGTAACCAAGGAATTGGGTTGGTATAGGTGTAGGCATAGGGATAACGTGGATTTTGACAAAGTAAATTCACTGACCTACTGCCCCAAAGCCCAGCAAGTTCTCAAAGAGATCTACCCAAGACATAACAACCACAGATCATCATGGATTATGGAGCAACAAAAGAGCTAATAATGACCCTTTCCCCACTATAACCTTTCATCCTTTCTTTGTTCTTATTGCTCACACTCCCTCCACCCCTCCACAATTTTCTCTTTCAATAAATGGCAGCCAGTCCTCTAACTCCTTCTCTTGCTTTCTGTCCTTCCTGGTAACTCTGCCTGACTCTCTCTTTCTCCTCTCTGGGCAAGAAAAAGGAGCAGCACCACCATTCAGAACAGTAATTGCATTTCTGTCCTTTGTTGGAGCCGAGTGTTATTTTCCATTAATGGCTGGACATATTATATAAGCAAGTCTTTATGGGAGTGATAATGGCTGAGGACACATGAGTGGGGTGCTCTGCAAGTGTATCAGTGTTACTCTTTTTTTTTAGGGACACAGCGGAGCTTTCATTAATACTTGAAGTGGACAAACCTAATGATCACACACCCACACACACACACACACACACACACACACACAAATACAGCAGAGTAGAAGTTAGACACAAGTGTTAAAAATGATTTTCAAAAATGTTGGGACATTATCTGAACTGCAGATAAAAACAATGCTGTTTTCATAGGAACACGGGATGTTGGCAGAGGGATATCAGCGTTAATATTATTAGTTACTAAAATGATATAGAAACCTAAGTACAAAGTAGAAGGAGATATTGCTCTAGCTAGTGACTTCAAATCAAGTGACAAATATTCTGGTTTGAAATATTTAATTACTTACTGAATGTTGGTGTTTTTAGTGCAGCATCATATACCCTTACACAGAGTAGGTGAAACAAGGCCGGATTCTGCCAATCTTTAAAATTTTGGGAAGTGAATCAGCCTGCAGTTTGAGTCTTCTTAATGGCTGCAGAGGAACTCGGAAGAACTTAGTTTATGTTATTTGAGCAAACTGTTTACCATTTCAATTTGAATTAAACATTTACTTTTTTTAAATGTAAATTTCTTGTGGGATTCTTTGCCACATGCTGGAATCAAAGACAGGAAAACCAGCAGATTCCTTGATAAGCTTCCTCAGACATCCTCCTTGCACAATGTCTGTAACAAAGTAGATTCTGACAACTTTTCATGATGACTTGTGAATCTTCTAGCATTTTGAATCAGACATCAAGTCGTGTGACACAGTGATTCAGGGTGGCACTGTAATGTGGTAGTGAGCACCACCACCTTATACCTTAGGATTGCAGTAAATATCGGCTAAATGTAAGATTTTCTTACCTAATTCCACAGGGCCAACTCTGTCTATAAACTTTGGATGCAAACACACAATAAATTTTTTTGGTTTAATTTAAGTTCATTTTTAACTTTTGATGCCAGTATTCCAATTTTACTGAGTGTTTTTGTTATATTTCCAACCGGGAATTGGTAAAACTACAGAGCGATGGAAGACTGGAAAAGTTCAGAAATGGTATGGAAAAATCTTGAGAGTCTAAGTCTTTGGCATTGTTGGCCAACAGCTCAATTCAATTCAATTCAATTCAATTTTATTTATATAGCGCCAAATCATGAAACATGTCATCTCAAGGCACTTTACAAAGTCAAGTTCAATCATATTATACAGATTGGGTCAGATTATACAGATTGGTCAAAAATTTCCTATATAAGGAAACCAGTTGATTGCATCAAAGTCCCGACAAGCAGCATTCACTCCTGGGGAACCGTAGAGCCACAGGAAGAGTCATCTGCATTGTACATGGCTTTGCTGCAATCCCTCATACTGAGCAAGCATGAAGCGACAGTGGGAAGAAAAACCACCCATTAACGGGAAAAAAAAAACCTCCGGCAGAACCGGGCTCAGTATGAACGGTCATCTGCCTCGACCGACTGGGGTTACAGAAGACAGAACAGAGACACAACAAGAGAAACAAAAAAGCACAGAAGCACACATTGATCTAGTAATCTGTTCTACATTAGATGGTAGTAGCAGGTGAGTCGTCTTCTCTGGATGATGTCAAAGTTAACAGAACGCCAGACCAGGTGTACCTACTATGAAGAGAAAAGAGAGAGAACAGAAAGTTTAAAGCAGAAATGACAACACATAATGCATAATTGAAGAACAGTAGAACTCAATATAGTGAGAAAATTAGATCCTGATATACTCCAGTAACCTAAGCCTATAGCAGTAAAACTATAAAGGTAGCTGAGAGTAACATGAGTCACTAGTTATAATTTTTGTCAAAAAGAAAAGTTTTAAGCCTAGTCTTAAAAGTAGACAGGGTGTCTGCCTCACGGACCAAAACTGGGAGTTGGTTCCACAGGAGAGGAGCCTGATAGCTAAAGGATCTGCCTCCCATTCTACTTTTAGAGACTCTAGGAACCACCAGCAGACCTGCGGTCTGAGAGCGAAGTGCTCTGTTAGGAACATACGGGGTAATCAGAGCTCTGATATATGATGGAGCTTGATTATTAAGGGCTTTATACGTAAGAAGAAGAATTTTAAATTCTATTCTTGATTTAACAGGAAGCCAATGAAGGGAAGCTAAAATTGGAGAAATATGATCCCTCTTGTTGATTTTCATCAGAACTCTTGCTGCAGCATTTTGGATCAGCTGAAGGCTTTGAACTGCATTTTGTGGACTTCCTGATAGTAAAGAATTACAATAGTCCAGCCTTGAAGTAACAAATGCATGGACCAGTTTTTCAGCATCACTCCTGGACAGAATGTTTCTAATTTTGGCGATATTCCGGAGGTGAAAAAAGAAAACTCTGGAAACCTGTTTAATATGGGATTTAAATGACATGTCTTGGTCAAAAATAATAATTCTGGAATAGTGTTTCTTACATAAAGTTAAAAAACAACACATTTTTAAAAACATAATTTTCAAAAAACCAAGGAGCCAACAGTTTGAACAAACAAAACCAATCCTACAGGACTTATAATTGTAAAAAAAAAGACATTAGATATACTCTACATTTTAATATGCTGCAATTACAGTACAATACTAATGGAGTTCAATATTAAATATTAAATGCTAAATGATAAATATAATGCTGGCACAAAACATTGTGCCATCATAAAACTATTATACGTCAACCACAATAATCTCTCAACATCATTCGGTCGACACAATTTCTGGTGAGATAATGGTTCTGATTACAGCCATATACGATAAGATAAGAATTCCTTTATTGTCCTTCAATTGGGAAATTTGGATTTATAAAAGTTTCCAAAAAAACTTTCAAAGGCCAAATCAGAATCAACATTAATCATCAAGTTTGTGTACATTTGACTTTGGTTCCACTTTTCTCAAATATACAGGGTATCGATGTGGGCACCCTGACTGAAGGTAAGTCTGAACAGCTTGTGTTCAGGATGTGTTGGGTGTGCAGAGATGTTAGCTTCCCTTTTCCTGCCCCTGGACCTGTGGAGGTTCTGGATGGAGGGAAGGTCAGCCTTGATGATATTCTCTGCAGACCTGATCCTTAGTTGTAGTTTGAACCTGTCCTCACAGTGAGACCACACAGTGATGGACGAACACAGGAGAGACTGAACAAAGGCGATGTACAAGATGACCAGAAGCTCCTGTGCAAAGTTGTACTTTTTGAGTTTTAACAGGAACTCTGCTGGGCCTTCTGCCAAACGGTGTCCATGTGTGAGGACCCTCTCAGGTGAGAATGGTGAGGGGAGGCAACATGGAGTCGTGTTCTCAGAAGTCCCCCATCATCTCCACTGTCTTGAATGGGCTTGGCTCCAGGT